>NW_022299433.1:0-1452 GCF_002776525.5 Piliocolobus tephrosceles
GTTTTGATTGAGTTTCTTAGTCCTGAGTTCTAGTTTGATTGCACTGTGGTCAGAGAGACAGTTTGTTATAATTTCTGTTCTTTTACATTTGCTGAGGAGTGCTTTACTTCCAATTATGTGGTCAATTTTGGAATAAGTGTGATGTGGTGCTGAGAAGAATGTATATTCTGTTGACTTGGGGTGGAGAGTTCTATAGATGTCTATTAGGTCCGCTTGGTGCAGAGATGAGTTCAATTCCTGGATATCCTTGTTAACTTTCTGTCTCGTTGATCTGTCTAATGTTGACAGTGGAGTGTTGAAGTCTCCCATTATTATTGTATGGGAGTCTAAGTCTCTTTGTAAGTCTCTAAGGACTTGCTTTATGAATCTGGGTGCTCCTGTATTAGGTGCATATATATTTAGGATAGTTAGCTCTTCCTGTTGGATTGATCCCTTTACCATTATGTAATGGCCTTCTTTGTCTCTTTTGATCTTTGATGGTTTAAAGTCTGTTTTATCAGAGACTAGGATTGCAACCCCTGCTTTTTTTTGTTCTCCATTTGCTTGGTAGATCTTCCTCCATCCTTTTATTTTGAGCCTATGTATGTCTCTGCATGTGAGATGGGTCTCCTGAAGACAGCAGACTGATGGGTCTTGACTCTTTATCCAGTTTGCCAGTCTGTGTCTTTTAATTGGAGCATTTAGTCCATTTACATTTAAGGTTAATATTGTTATGTGTGAACTTGATCCTGCCATTATGATATTAACTGGTTATTTTGCTCATTAGTTGATGCAGTTTCTTCCTAGGCTCGATGGTCTTTACATTTTGGCATGTTTTTGCAATGGCTGGTACCGGTTGTTCCTTTCCATGTTTAGGGCTTCCTTCAGGGTCTCTTGTAAGGCAGGCCTGGTGGTGACAAAATCTCTAAGCATTTGCTTATCTGTAAAGAATTTTATTTCTCCTTCACTTATGAAACTTAGTTTGGCTGGATATGAAATTCTGGGTTTAAAATTCTTTTCTTTAAGAACGTTGAATATTGGCCCCCACTCTCTTCTGGCTTGTAGAGTTTCTGCCGAGAGATCTGCTGTCAGTCTGATGGGCTTCCCTTTGTGGGTAACCCGACCTTTCTCTCTGGCTGCCCTTAAGATTTTTTCCTTCATTTCAACTTTGGTGAATCTGGCAATTATGTGTCTTGGAGTTGCTCTTCTGGAGGAGTATCTTTGTGGCGTTCTCTGTATTTCCTGAATTTGAATGTTGGCCTGCCCTGCTAGGTTGGGGAAGTTCTCCTGGATGATATCCTGTAGAGTGTTTTCCAATTTGGTTCCATTTTCCCCCTCACTTTCAGGCACCCCAATCAGACGTAGATTTGGTCTTTTGACATAATCCCATACTTCTTGCAGGCTTTGTTCATTTCTTTTTCTTCTTTTTTCTTTTGGTTTCTCTTCTCGCTTCATTTCATTCATTTGATCCTC
>NW_022299434.1:0-2388 GCF_002776525.5 Piliocolobus tephrosceles
TAGAAAAAGAGGGAATCCTCCCTAACTCATTTTATGAGGCCAACATCATCCTGATACCAAAGCCTGGCAGAGACACAACAAAAAAAGAGAATTTTAGACCAATATCCCTGATGAACATCGATGCAAAAATCCTCAATAAAATACTGGCAAACCGGATTCAGCAGCACATCAAAAAGCTTATCCACCATGATCAAGTGGGCTTCATCCCTGGGATGCAAGGCTGGTTCAACATTCGCAAATCAATCAACGTAATCCAGCATATCAACAGAACCAAAGACAAGAACCACATGATTATCTCAATAGATGCAGAAAAGGCTTTTGACAAAATTCAACAGCCCTTCATGCTAAAAACGCTCAACAAATTCGGTATTGATGGAACGTACCTCAAAATAATAAGAGCTATTTATGACAAACCCACAGCTAATATCATACTGAATGGGCAAAAACTGGAAAAGTTCCCTTTGAAAACTGGCACAAGACAGGGATGCCCTCTCTCACCACTCCTATTCAACATAGTGTTGGAAGTTCTGGCTAGGGCAATCAGGCAAGAGAAAGAAATCAAGGGTATTCAGTTAGGAAAAGAGGAAGTCAAATTGTCCCTGTTTGCAGATGACATGATTGTATATTTAGAAAACCCCATCGTCTCAGCCCAAAATCTTCTTAAGCTGATAAGCAACTTCAGCAAAGTCTCAGGATACAAAATTAATGTGCAAAAATCACAAGCATTCTTATACACCAGTAACAGACAAGCAGAGAGCCAAATCAGGAATGAACTTCCATTCACAATTGCTTCAAAGAGAATAAAATACCTAGGAATCCAACTTACAAGGGATGTAAACGACCTCTTCAAGGAGAACTACAAACCACTGCTCAGTGAAATCAAAGAGGACACAAACAAATGGAAGAACATACCATGCTCATGGATAGGAAGAATCAATATCGTGAAAATGGCCATACTGCCCAAGGTTATTTATAGATTCAATGCCATCCCCATCAAGCTACCAATGAGTTTCTTCACAGAATTGGAAAAAACTGCTTTAAAGTTCATATGGAACCAAAAAAGAGCCCGCATTGCCAAGACAATCCTAAGTCAAAAGGACAAAGCTGGAGGCATCATGCTACCTGACTTCAAACTATATTACAAGGCTACAGTCACCAAAACAGCATGGTACTGGTACCAAAACAGAGATATAGACCAATGAAACAGAACAGAGTCCTCAGAAATAATACCACACATCTACACCCATCTGATCTTTGACAAACCTGAGAGAAACAAGAAATGGGGAAAGGATTCCCTATTTAATAAATGGTGCTGGGAAAATTGTCTAGCCATAAGTAGAAAGCTGAAACTGGATCCTTTCCTTACTCCTTATACGAAAATTAATTCACAATGGATTAGAGACTTGAATATTAGACCTAATACCATAAAAACCCTAGAAGAAATCCTAGGTAGCACCATTCAGGACATAGGCATGGGCAAGGACTTCATGTCTTAAACACCAAAAGCAATGGCAGCAAAAGTCAAAATTGACAAATGGGATCTAATTAAACTAAAGAGCTTCTGCACAGCAAAAGAAACTACCATCAGAGTGAACAGGCAACCTACAGAATGGGAGAAAATTTCTGCAATCTACTCATCTGACAAAGGGCTGATATCCAGAACCTACAAAGAACTCAAACAAATTTACAAGAAAAAACAAACAACCCCATCAACAAGTGGGGAAAGGATATGAGCAGACATTTCTCAAAAGAAGACATTCATACAGCCAACAGACACATGAAAAAATGCTCATCATCACTGGCCATCAGAGAAATGCAAATCAAAACCACAATGAGATACCATCTCACACCAGTTAGAATGGCAATCATTAAAATGTCAGGAAACAAAAGGTGTTGGAGAGGATGTGGAGAAATAGGAACACTTTTACACTGTTGGTGGGATTGTAAACTAGTTCAACCATTATGGAAAATAGTATGGCAATTCCTCAAGGATGTAGAACTAGATGTACCTTATGACCCAGCCATCCCACTACTGGGTATATACCCAAAGGATTATAAATCATGCTACTACAAAGACACATGCACACGTATGTTTATTGCGGCACTATTCACAATAGCAAAGATTTGGAATCAACCCAAATGTCCATCAGTGACAGACTGGATTAAGAAAATGTGACATATATACACCATGGAATACTATGCAGCCATAAAAAAGGATGAGTTTGCATCCTTTGTAGGGACATCGATGCAGCTGGAAACCATCATTCTTAGCTAACTATCACAAGAACAGAAAACCAAACATCTCATGTTCTCACTCATAGGTGGGAAGTGAACAATGAGCTCACTTGGACTCGGGAAGGGGAACATCACACAATGGGGCCTATCATG
>NW_022299435.1:0-2145 GCF_002776525.5 Piliocolobus tephrosceles
CAATTATGTGTCTTGGAGTTGCTCTTCTGGAGCAGTATCCTTGTGGCATTCTCTGTATTTCCTGAATTTGAATGATGGCCTGCCCTGCTAGGTTGGGGAAGTTCTCCTGGATGATATCCTGTAGAGTGTTTTCCAATTTGGTTCCATTTTCCCCCTCACTTTCAGGCACCCCAATCAGACGTAGATTTGGTCTTTTGACATAATCCCATACTTCTTGCAGGCTTTGTTCATTTCTTTTTCTTCTTTTTTCTTTTGGTTTCTCTTCTCGCTTCATTGGATTCATTTGATCCTCAATCGCTGATACTCTTTCTTCCAGTTGATCGAGTCGGTTACTGAAGCTTGTGCATTTGTCACGTATTTCTCGTGTCATGGTTTTCATCTCTGTCATTTCGTTTATGACCTTCTCTGCATTAATTATTCTAGCTGTCAATTCTTCCACTCTTTTTTCAAGATTTTTAGTTTCTTCGCGCTGGGTACATAATTCCTCCTGTAGCTCTGAGAGTTTTGATGGACTGAAGCCTTCTTCTCTCATCTCATCAAAATCATTCTCTGACCAGCTTTGATCCATTGCTGGCGATGGGCTGTGGAGGAGATGCGGTCTTATTTTTTGAATTTCCAGCTTTTCTGCCCTGCTTTTTCCCCATCTTTGTGGTTTTATCTGCCTCTGGTCTTTGATGACGGTGACGTACTGATGGGGTTTTGGTATAGGTGTCCTTCCTGTTTGATAGTTTTCCTTCTGACAGTCAGGACCCTCAGCTATAGGTCTGTTGGAGATTGCTTGAGGTCCACTCCAGACGCTGTTTGCCTGGGTATCAGCAGCAGAGGTTGCAGAAGACAGAATATTGCTGAACAGCGAGTGCACCTGTGTGATTCTTGCTTTGGAAGCTTCCTCTCAGGGGTGTACTCCACCCTGTGAGGTGTGGGGTGTCAGACTGCCCCTAGTGGGGGATGTCTCCCAGTTAGGCTACTCAGGGATCAGGGACCCACTTGAGTAGGCACGCTGCCCCTTCTCAGATCTCACCCTCCGTGTTGGGAGATCCACTGCTCTCTTCAAAGCTGTCAGACAGAGTCGTTCGCGTCTGCACAGGCTTCTGCTCCTTTAGCTGAGCCCTGTCCCCAGAGGCGCAGTCTACAGAGACATGCAGGTTTCCTTGAGCTGCTGTGAGCTCCACCCAGTTCGAGCTTCCCAGCGGCTGTATTTACCTACTTAAGCCTCAGCGATGGCGGGCACCCCTCCCCCAGCCTCACTGCTGCCTTGCGGTTAGATTGCCACAGACTGCTCTGTTAGCAAGGAGGGCGGCTCCGTGGGTGTGGGACCCTCCCAGCCAGGTGTGGGATATATTCTCCTGGTGTGCCGGTGTGCTTACTGCGCAGTATTGGTGTGGGAGTTACCCGATTTTCCAGGTGTTGTGTGTCTCAGTTCCCCTGGCTAGAAAAAGGGACTCCCTTCCCCCTCGTGCTTCCCAGGTGAGGTAATGCCTCGCCCTGCTTCAGCTCTCGCTGGTCAGGCTGCAGCAGCTGACCTGCATGGATTGTCCGGCACTCCCGAGTGAGATGAGCCCAGTACCTCAGTTGAAAATGCAGAAATCACCGGTCTTCTGTGTCACTCGCGCTGGGAGATGGAGACTGGAGCTGTTCCTATTCGGCCATCTTGCTCCGTCCCCTCGGAAACACAATTTTTGTAGAATCTGTGAAGGGATATTTGGGAGTGCATTGAGGCAAATGGTAACAAAGGAAACATCTTCAGATAAAAAGTAGAAATAATTTCACTGAAAAACTGCTTTGTGATATGTGCATTCATCTATCAGAATTAAACCATTCTTTAGAATCAGCAGTTTGGGAATACTGTTTATGCCCATTCGTCAAATGGAAACTAGAAGGAAATTATCCGAGAATCCACTTTGTGATGAGTGCATTCATCTTGCATAGTTGAACCTTTCTTCTTATTCATCTTGCAAAGTTATACCCTTCTTTTCATTCAGCAGTTTGGAAACACTGTGTTTGTAGCATCTGTGGAGGGATATTTGGGAGCACCTTGAGGCCTATGGTGATATAGGAAACATCTTCACATAAAAAGTACAAAGAAGCTTCCTGAGATACTGCTTTCTAATGTGTGCATTCATCTCAAAATGTTAAACAATTCTT
>NW_022299436.1:0-2938 GCF_002776525.5 Piliocolobus tephrosceles
CTGCACCAAGCGGACCTAATAGACATCTATAGAACTCTCCACCCCAAATCAACAGAATATACATTCTTCTCAGCACCACATCACACTTATTCCAAAATTGACCACATAATTGGAAGTAAAGCACTCCTCAGCAAATGTAAAAGAACAGAAATTATAACAAACTGTCTCTCAGACCACAGTGCAATCAAACTAGAACTCAGGACTAAGAAACTCAAGCAAAACCGCTCAACTACATGGAAACTGAACAACCTGCTCCTGAATGACTACTGGGTACATAACGAAATGAAGGCAGAAATAAAGATGTTCTTTGAAACCAATGAGAACAAAGATACAACATACCAGAATCTCTGGGACACATTTAAAGCAGTGTGTAGAGGGAAATTTATAGCACTAAATGCCCACAAGAGAAAGCAGGAAAGATCTAAAATTGACACTCTAACATCACAACTAAAAGAACTAGAGAGGCAAGAGCAAACACATTCAAAAGCTAGCAGAAGGCAAGAAATAACTAAGATCAGAGCAGAACTGAAGGAGATAGAGACACAAAAAACCCTCCAAAAATCAATGAATGCAGGAGTTGGTTTTTTGAAAAGATCAACAAAATTGACAGACCACTAGCAAGACTAATAAAGAAGAAAAGAGAGAAGAATCAAATAGATGCAATAAAAAATGATAAAGGGGATATCACTATGGACCCCACAGAAATACAAACTACCATCAGAGAATACTATAAACACCTATATTCAAATCAACTAGAAAATCTAGAAGAAATGAATAATTTCCTGAACACTTACACTCTTCCAAGACTAAACAAGGTAGAAGTTGAATCCCTGAATAGACCAATAGCAGGCTCTGAAATTGAGGCAACAATTAAGAGCCTACCCACCAAAAAAAGCCCAGGAACAGATGGATTCACAGCTGAATTCTACCAGAGGTACAAAGAGGAGCTGGTACCATTCCTTCTGAAACTATTCCAATCAATAGAAAAAGAGTGAATACTCCCTAACTCATTTTATGAGGCCAACACCATCCTGATACCAAAGCCTGGCAGAGACACAACAAAAAAAGAGAATTTTAGACCAATATCCCTGTTGAACATCAATGCAAAAATCCTCAATAAAATACTGGCAAACCGGATTCAGCAGCACATCAAAAAGTTTATCCACCATGATCAAGTGTGCTTCATCCCTGGAATGCAAGGCTGGTCAACATTCGCAAATCAATCAATGTAATCCAGCATATAAACAGAACCAAAGACAAGAACCACATGATTATCTCAATAGATGCAGAAAAGGCTTTTGACAAAATTCAACAGCTCTTCATGCTAAAAACGCTCAACAAATTCGGTATTGATGGAACGTACCTCAAAATAATAAGAGCTATTTATGACAAACCCACAGCCAATATCATACTGAATGGGAAAAAACTGGAAAAATTCCCTTTGAAAACTGGCACAAGACAGGATGCCCTCTCTCACCACTCCTATTCAACATAGTGTTGGAAGTTCTGGCTAGGGCAATCAGGCAAGAGAAAGAAATCAAGGGTATTCAGTTAGGAAAAGAAGAAGTCAAATTGTCCCTGTTTGTTGATGACATGATTGTATATTTAGAAAACCCAATCGTCTCAGCCCAAAAGCTCCTTAAGCTGATAAGCTACTTCAGCAAAGTATCAGGATACAAAATTAATGTGCAAAAATCACAAACATTCTTATACACAAGTAACAGACAGACAGAGAGCCGAATCATAAATGAACTTCCATTCACAATTGCTTCAAAGAGAATAAAATACCTAGGAGTCCAACTTACAAGGGATGTAAAGGACCTCTTCAAGGAGAACTACAAACCACTGCTCAGTGAAATCAAAGAGGACACAAACAAATGGAAGAACATACCATGCTCATGTATGGAAGAATCAATATCGTGAAAATGGCCATGCTGCCCAAGATTATTTATAGATTCAATGCCATCCCGATCAAGCTACCAATGAGTTTCTTCACAGAATTGGAAAAAACTGCTTTAAAGTTCATATGGAACGAAAAAAGAGCCTGCATTGCCAAGACAATCCTAAGTCAAAAGGACAAAGATGGAGGCGTCACTCTACCTGACTTCAAACTGTACTACAAGGCTACAGTAACCAAAACAGCATGGTACTGGTACCAAAACAGAGATATAGACCAATGGAAGAGAACAGAGTCCTCAGAAATAATACCACACATCTACAGCCATCTGATCTTTGACAAACCTGAGAAAAACAAGAAACGGGGAAAGGATTCCTTATTTAATATATGGTGCTGGGAAAATTGGCTAGCCATAAGTAGAAAGCTGAAACTGGATACTTTCCTTACTCCTTATACGAAAATTAATTCAAGATTGATTAGAGGCTTAAATGTTAGACCTAATACCATAAAAATCCTAGAAGAAAACCTAGGTAGTACCATTCAGGACATAGGCATGGGCAAGGACTTCATGTCTAAAACACCAAAAGCCACAGCAGCAAAAGCCAAAATTGACAAATGGGATATGATTAAACTAAAGAGCTTCTACACAGCAAAAGAAACTACCATCAGAGTGAACAGGCAACCTACAGAATGGGAGAAAATTCTTGCCATCTACTCATCTGAGGGCTAATATCCAGCATCTACAAAGAATTGAAACAAATTTACAAGAAAAAAACAAACAACCCCATCAAAATTGGGCAAATGATATGAAGAGACATTTCTGAAAAGAAGACATTCATACAGCCAACAGACACATGAAAAAATGCTCATCATCACTGGCCATCAGAGAAATGCAAATCAAAACCACAATGAGATACCATCTCACACCAATTAGAATGGCAATCATTAAAAAATCGGGAAACAACAGGTGTTGGAGAGGATGTGGAGAAATAGTAACACTTTTACACTGTTGGTGGGATTGTAAACTAGTTCAACCATTAT
>NW_022299437.1:0-1358 GCF_002776525.5 Piliocolobus tephrosceles
TTAAATTCTCCTGCCTTTGGCTTGAGGTAAGTTGAGTCCAAGGGCTCTTCCTATTACAGTGTTTTGACTCCTATTGCAACAGTCTTCAATAAACGTTTCCTAGACATTTCTTGTAAGTCTTGCTGAAATTTTTCTTTTACAAGAAAAGTATAGAGTTGCTTTTTCTGTATCTCTGTTTGTTCTGAACTCTGATTACAAACAAAACCAGAAGGTAAGAGATGAGAAAAGTACTCGTTTCCTTTTCTGAAGTTCTGTATTTCTTCCTTTGCCACGAAAAGCCAAATAACTCATAAAAATAAAAACTAATGGAAAGATTTCATTCTAATATTTCCTGGCAGATCACCCTCCCAACCTCTCAGTGCTTTGACCTCCTGGATGACAGTGACACCCGCTTCCTCTTTGCCCCAGCCCTCCACCCATGGCCACCCACTGACTCCTTCCGCCACCTGGAATTCCTCCAGTTATGAACATCAACTAAGAAGCTCCCCATCCCTGACTCACCCGCTGTCCTCCAGCCTCTCTCGTAGCCGTCCCTCCTTCCCTGCTGATCAACATCAACAAGGCTCTTCTCCCCCAGGGCCGTGCATGGGAGTCACCAGGGAGCCTGATGCCCAAGCTGCCCCTGGGACACCTGTCATCTGCTCTCATCTCCTGTCCTTCTGCACTGCACCGTCTATGCCTCTCAGGTTCTCTGAGTTGGGTATTTTTGATGTTTTTCAGATATCTTAGTGGGGTCTTGAATTCAAACGTCAAACCACGACAAGCTGAGTTAACGTTTTGACTCCTATATCTTGGAATTGAGGGGGAATTCTGGCTTCCGGAAATACTTCATTTAAGGACTCAAAGCACAAGTTGCATTCTTGCCTTCCCATTTATTTCTCTTGGTCTTACTTTGGGCTCTCTCCACAGGTGACAGCCATGGGAATCATGGTCATCTCTCTGTGACCTTCGTAGCTGATCTCCTGGAGAAAAATCACTACTTCCTTCCCATTGTTCCAGCCAATGCCCAAGTCCCATGGCCGACTCTGAATCTGTCACTGAGGGTGGACCACAGCTAGGCACCACACCTGGGTCCCATACCTGCCCCTGCTCCCCAAGGAAGAATTTAAACTAAGAACAATTGACAGGGGATCGGTGAGTCACTGGAAAAGTAAGGGAGGACAGAGTGGGTCTGTGTCCAACAAAGAAATGGCTCCAGGCCGGGCGTGGTGGCTCATGCCTATAATCCCAGCACCTTGGGAGGCCAAGGTGGGCGGATCACCTGAGGTCAGGAGTTTTGTAATCCCAGCACTTTGGGGGGCCGAGGTGGGCGGATCACCTGAGGTCAGGAGTTTGAGACCAGCCTGGCCAACATAGTG
>NW_022299438.1:0-2136 GCF_002776525.5 Piliocolobus tephrosceles
CTTATCAATGTTTTTGCTGTGTCCCAGAAATTCTCATATTTTATATCCTCGTTCTCCTTAGCTTCAAAGGATTTTTTGATTTCTCTCTCAATTTCATTGCTTACCCAAGTGATTCGGTAAGAAGGTTGTTTAATTTTCATGTAATTGTATGGTTTTGAGTGATTTTTGTTAGTATTAATTTCTACTTGTATTACACTGCGGTCTATGAGTGTGGTTGTTATAATTTCAGTTTCTGTGAATTTGCTGAGGATTATTTTATGGTCGATTGTGTGGCTGATTTTAGAGTATATGCCATGTGCAGATGAGAAGACTGACTGCTGTTTTGGGGTGAAGAGTTCTGTAGACGTCTGTTAGATCCATTTGATCAAGTGTCAATGTTCCGGTCCCTAATATTTTTGTTAGTTTTCTGCCTTAATGATCTAATACTGTCAGCGGGATGTTGAAGTTTCTCATTGTTACTGTGTGGCTAGCCGCATTTCTTCAATGATCCCTACGAACTTGATTTTATAAATCTAGGTGCTCTTTTTCTGGGTGAATACATATTTAGGATATTTAGGTTTTGTTGTTGAATTGACCTCTTTACTAATGTGTAATGCCCTTCTTTGTCTTTGTCTTTATCTTTGTTGTTTTAAAGTCTGTTTTATTTTTCTGAAATTTGAATAGCAATATGTGGGTTTTTTTTTTTTCCATTTTCTTGGTAGATTTTTCTCCGTCATTTTATTTGATCTATGAGTGTCATTGACTGTGAGATGGATATCTTGAAGACAGCATAGAGTTGGGTCCTGTTTCTTTATCCAACTTGCCACTCTGCCTTTTAAGTGTGTGTTTCACCCATTTACATACAAGGTTGATGTTGATATGTGTGGATTTTATTCTGTCGTAGTGTTATTAGCTGGTTATTATACATATGTGATTATGTGCTTGCTTTATGGTATCAATGGTCCATGTACTTACGTGTGTTTTTTTGTGGCAGCTGTTAATGGTCTTTCTTTTCCATATTTATCATACCCTTCAGGACCTCTTGTAAGGCAGGTCTTAAAGGTGTAGTAGGTCCTTGTATTCCCTTAGCATTTACTCGTCTAAAAGGATCTTATATTTCTGTGGCTTGTGGGGCTCAGTTTGATTGAATATGAGGTTCTTGTTTGAAGAATACTGAATATAGGCTCCCAGTCTCTTCTGGCATGTACGGTTTCTGCTGAATGATCTGCTGTTTGTTAGCCTGATGAATGGGGTACTCTTTATAGGTGATCTGCCCCTCCTCTGTCTTTTTCTTTCATTTTGATATTGGAGAATCTGATGACTACGTATCTTAGGAATGGCCATCTTGTACAGCATCTCAAAGAGGTTCCCTGCATTCCCTGAATTTGAATGTTGGCCTGTGTAGCAAGGTAGGGGAAATTTTCGTGAATAGTTTCCTTAAATATGTTCTTCAATTTGCTTGGTTTCTTTCCCTTTTGGGAATATCAGTGAGTCATAGATTTCATTTCTTTACATGATTCCATATCTTTTGGAGATTTTGTTCATTCTTTATTATTTTTTCTTTATTTTTGTTTGATGGAGAACCAACTTTGAGCTCTGATATTCTTTCCACAGTTTGGTTGATTACTGTTGTTTATACTTGCAATTTTATTCTTTCTGTATATATATTTTCTTTCTGTCCAGATAAAAATTCTGTCCTGAATTTGATTATTATTTTCATGTATCAATGTATATAAATATATATACACACACACATATATATATACACACACATGTGTATACATATGTATTTTCTTTCTGTCCAGATAAAATTTCTGTCAAATACATATATATATGTATATATACACACACACAAATATATATATATGCCTGTATATATATATATGATAGGAGAGAAATACACAGGAGTAGTTTAAACTATACTGGAAATGTTGTATTTTTAACCCAGTTGGCAATTTAAGTGTTTGGTTTAGCTTTTTTGGCATTTTTAAATATATTTTTGTATATTATACATTTTATATATTGATTATTTTCAGAGAAAACGATAGAAGTGGTCAATAAAATGTGGTTTTTTGAAAACTTTTTCCATGGAAAGGAAATATGAACATTTTCAGACAGTTCAGCAAGTTCTGAAGGGGAAACGATGGTTTCCTTAGT
>NW_022299439.1:0-2320 GCF_002776525.5 Piliocolobus tephrosceles
CATCTCACAGAGTTACACTACTCTTTCATGGATCAGTTTGCTAGCACAGTTTCTGTGGAATCTGAGAAGGGATATTTTGGATTGTGTTGAATCCCGTGGTGAAAAAGGAAATATCCTCCAATAAAAACTAGAAAGAATCTTTCTGAAAACCTGCTTTGTGATGTTTGTATTCGTCTCACAAAGTTACACTGTTCTTTTCATCTGCAATGGGATATTGTGAGCTCATTGATTGCTCTGCTGAAAAAGGAAATATCCTCAGATAAAAACTGGACAGAAGCCTTCGGAGAAACTCCTTTGTGATGTGTGAATACATGTCACAGAGTTACATCGTTCTTCCATTGAGAAGGTTGCTAACCCTGTTTTCGTGGAATCTGCAACTTGATATTCGGGAGGGCATAGAAGCCTGTGTTTAAAAAGGAAATATCCTCGGATAAATACAAGAAAGAGGTTTTCTGAGAAACTCCTTTGTGATGTGTAAATTCATCTCACAGAGTTACACTACTCTTTCATGGAGCAGTTTGCTAGCCCTGTTGTTATGGAATCTGAGTAGGGATAATTTGGATCTCTTTGAAGCCTATGGTGACAAAGGAAATATTCCCATATAAGAACTAGAAAGAAGCTTTCTGAAGAACTGTTTCTTGATGTGTGAATTCATTTCAGAGAGTCACACCTTTCTTTACATTGAGCAGTTTGCTTAGAGTGTTTTTGCGGAAACTGCCTGTGGTTATTCCAAGGGCATTGAGTCCTATGGTGAAAAATGAAATATTTCTGATTAAAAATGGAGAGAAGCCTTCTGAGAAACTGCTTTGTCATGTGTCAATTCATCTCACAGAGGTATACCACTGTTTTCATTGAGTAGATTGCTAACACTGTTTTCACGGAATCTGCAATGAGATTTCCTGGGTGCATTGAGGCCTGCGTTTAAAAAGGAAATATCCTCAGATAAAAGAAGGAAGAAACTTTCTGAGAAACTGTGATGTGTGAATCCATCTCACAGAGTTGCACCTTTCTGTTTATTGAGCAGGTTGCTAAAACTGTTTTCGTGGAATCTGCAATGGGATATTATGAGAACATTTACTGCTATGGTGAAAAGGGAAATATCCTCAGATAAATAATGTATAGAAGACTTCGGAGAAACTGCTTTGTGATGTGTGAATTCATCTCACACAGTTGCATCATTCTTTCATTGAACACTTTGCTAACACTGTTTTCCCAGAAACTGCAATTTGATGTTTGGGATTGCATTGAGGCCTACCTATGATGAAAAAGGAAATTTCCTTAGATAAAAACTAGAAAGAAGTTTTCTGAGAAACTGCTTTGTGTTATGTGAATTCGTCTTACAGAGTTACACCTTTCTTTTCATGAAGCTCTATGGTAGCACTAGTTTTATGGAATCAGAGAAGGTATATTTTGGATAGCTTTGAAGCCCATGGTGATAAAGAGAATATCCTCAGATAAAAGCTAAAAAGAAACTTTCTGAAAAACTTCTTTGTGATGAGTGAGTACATCTCACAGAGTTAAAACAATGTTTCCTGGAGCAGTTTGTTAACTTTGTTTTCATGGAATTCACAATATAATATTCTGAAAGTATTGAGTCCTATGGTGAAAAAGCAAATATCCTCAGGAAAAAACTGGTGAGAAGTCTTTTGAGAAACTGCTTTGTGATATGTGAATTCATGTCACAGAGTTATACCTTTCTTTTCATGGAGCAGTTTGTTAGCCCTGTTTTTGCCTCATCTGAGAAGGAATATTTTTGATCACTTTGAAGCATCTGATGACAAAGGAAATGTCCTCAGATAAAAGCTAGAAAGAAGCTTTCTGAAAATCTGCTTTGTGATGTGTGAATTCATCTCACAGAGTTACACTACTCTTTCATGAAGCAGTTTGCTAGCACTGTTTTTGTGGAATCTGAAAAGTGATATTTTGGATTGCATTGAAGACCATTGTGAAAAAAGGACATATACTCAGATGAAAACTAGAAAGATTTCTGAGAAACTGCTTTGTGATGTGTGAATTCATCTCACAGATTTACATGTTTCTTTTCATTGAGCAGTTTTCTAACAGTGTTTTCACAGAATCTGCAATGGGATATTAGGGAGCAATGTGTTAATTCACAAAGAAGTTTCTCAGAAGGCTTCTCTCCAGTTTTTATCTGACGTTATTTCCTTTTTCACAAAACGCTGAAATGTACTCCCGAGTATCCCTTTGCAGATTCCACGAAAGCAGTGTTAGTAAACACCTCAATGAAGAGAAAGGTATAATTATGTGAGAGAAATTCACACATCGCAAAGCACTTTCTCAGAGAGCTTCTTTCCTGTTA
>NW_022299441.1:0-1176 GCF_002776525.5 Piliocolobus tephrosceles
CATGATCAAGTGGGCTTCATCCCTGGGATGCAAGGCTGGTTCAACATTCGCAAATCAATCAACGTAATCCAGCATATCAACAGAACCAAAGACAAGAACCACATGATTATCTCAATAGATGCAGAAAAGACTTTTGACACAATTCAACAGCCCTTCATGCTAAAAACGCTCTATAAATTCGGTATTGATGGAACGTACCTCAAAATAATAAGAGATATTTATGACAAACCCACAGCCAATATCATACTGAATGGGCAAAAACTGGAAAAATTCCCTTTGAAAACTGGCACAAGACAGGGATGCCCTCCCTCACCACTCCTATTCAACATAGTGTTGGAAGTTCTGGCTAGGGCAATCAGGCAAGAGAAAGAAATCAAGGGTATTCAGTTAGGAAAAGAAGAAGTCAAATTGTCCCTGTTTGCAGTTGACATGATTGTATATTTAGAAAACCCCATCGTCTCAGCCCAAAACCTTCTTAAGCTGATAAGCAACTTCAGCAAAGTCTCAGGATACAAAATTAATGTTCAAAAATCACAAGCATTCTTATACACCAGTAACAGACAAGCAGAGAGCCAAATCAGGAATGAAGTTCCATTCACAATTGCTTCAAAGAGAATAAAATACCTAGGAATCCAACTTACAAGGGATGTAAAGGACCTCTTCAAGGAGAACTACAAACCACTGCTCAGTGAAATCAAAGAGGACACAAACAAATGGAAGAACATACCATGCTCATGGATAGGAAGAATCAATATCATGAAAATGGCCATACCGCCCAAGGTTATTTATAGATTCAATGCCATCCCCATCAAGCTACCAATGAGTTTCTTCACAGAATTGGAAAAAACTGCTTTAAAGTTCATATGGAACCAAAAAAGAGCCCGCATTGCCAAGACAATCCTACGTCAAAAGGACAAAGCTGGAGGCATCACGCTACCTGACTTCAAACTATACTACAAGGCTACAGTAACCAAAACAGCATGGTACTGGTACCAAAACAGAGATATAGACCAACGGAACAGAACAGATTCCTCAGAAATAATACCACACATCTACAGCCATCTGATCTTTGACAAACCTGAGAGAAACAAGAAATGGGGAAAGGATTCCCTATTTAATAAATGGTGCTGGGAAAATTGGCTAGCCATAAGTAGAAAGCTGAAACTGGATCCTTTC
>NW_022299442.1:0-1276 GCF_002776525.5 Piliocolobus tephrosceles
GGGGGGCGTCCGGGAGAACGGGGGTTCCGGGCGGCGGAGGAGGCTGGGTCCGCGCCCCCCGCACCGAGCCCCTCACCTGGCGCGGCCGGCGCCCAGCACAAAGCGCGTCTCCTCCGTGGGGCGGGGCCGGGAGCCGGGGAGGGGGAGGGGAGGAGGGAGGGGAGGGGGAGGGTCCGGCCCGGAGACCCCCGCGCGCGCCCAGACGCCGCAGCCCAGACGCCGCGCCAGGGGCGGGGGCTCTTTGTCTCGGCGCGTCCTCCGCAGGCCCCGCGCACCGTCCCCGCCTCCCGGGCGCCGCCTTTCCCCGCCGGGGGTCTCGGGGGTCTCAGGTCCGCGCGAGCGGCTGGCGGGGCTCGGGGGTCGCGTCCTCCTCTCTCCGGGCCTGCGGCGGCGGCGGTCCCGTCCTCCCCTCCCCGGTGGCTGCGGGCGGCCCGGGGGCCCCCATCGAGGCGGGGGCGGGAGTTGGGGTTTCGGGGTCTCTGACTGTCTCAGTGCCTCTCACGGTCTCTCGCCCGCTCCGACTCCCCCCGCCCCGCGCCTCCGCCCGCCCCTCCGCGGAGCCCGCCGCTCGCTGGTGCGCGTTTCCATGGCGCGGCTCCCAGGGCGCCCGGAGCATCCGAGACAAAAGAGCTGGGGGAGGGGGAGGGGGGTTGGGGGGGTCTCTCGGTGCCTCCCTCCCCCCGCACTCACCCTCGCCCCCTCCGCCGCCCCGGGGTCCACCCTCCGCCTGGCCGCAGCCGCCCGGGGCGCACGGCGGGATTGCACGGTGCGGGGCTGGGGGCGGGATGCGGGGATGCGGGCAGGGCCCTCGGGACGCGCACTCGGGCAGTGCCTGCTGTCTGCGGGCATTTCCTGCTCCATATGCGCAGCCCTGCGGGGTAGGGGCGGGTTGACCCCCGTTGTAGGAATGGAGAAACTGAGGCTTGGGCACCCTGGGTCGCTGTCCGAGGTCTCCGGGTCCCAAACGTCAGGATTTTAAAAAATCGATTTTTGGGCGGTGCGCGGTGGCTCAGGCCTGTAATCCCAGCACTTCGGGAGGCCGAGGCGGGCGGATCACGAGGCCAGGAGTTCGAGACCAGCCTGGCCAACATGGTGAAACCCCGTCTCTACTAAAAATACAAAAATTAGCCGGGCGTGGTGGCGCGTGCCTGTGATCCCAGCTACTGGGGAGGCTGAGGCAGGAGAATCGCTTGAAGCTGCGAGGTGGAGGTTTCAGTGAGCCGAGATCCTGCCACTGCACTCCAGCCTGGGCAACAAGAGCGAGACTCTGTCTCAA
>NW_022299443.1:0-1569 GCF_002776525.5 Piliocolobus tephrosceles
ACAGTGCAATCAAACTAGAACTCAGGACTAAGAAACTCAATCAAAACTGCTCAACTACATGGAAACTGAACAATCTGCTCCTGAATGACTACTGGGTACATAACGAAATGAAAGCAGAAATAAAGATGTTCTTTGAAACCAATGAGAACAAGGATACAACATAACAGAATCTCTGGGACACATTTAATGCAGTGTGTAGAGGGAAATTTATAGCACTAAATGCCCACAAGAGAAAGCAGGAAAGATCTAAAATTGACACTCTAACATCACAATTAAAAGAACTAGAGAGGCAAGAGCAAACACATTCAAAAGCTAGCAGAAGGCAAGAAATAACTAAGATCAGAGCAGAACTGAAGGAGATAGAGAAACAAAAAACGCCCCAAAAAATCTATGAATCCAGGACTTGGTTTTTTGAAAAGATCAACAAAGTTGACAGACCGTTAGCAAGACTAATAAAGAAGAAAAGAGAGAGGAATCAAACAGACGCAATAAAAAGTGATAAAGGGTATATCACCAGCGACCCCACAGAAATACAAACTACCATCAGAGAATACTATAAACACCTCTACTCAAATCAACTAGAAAATCTAGAAGAAATGGATAATTTCCTGGAAACTTACACTCTCCCAAGACTAAACCAGGAAGAAGTTGAATCCCTGAATAGACCAATAGCAGGCTGTGAAATTGAGGCAACAATTAATAGCCTACCCACCAAAAAAAGCCCAGGACCAGATGGATTCACAGCCGAATTCTACCAGAGGTACAAGGAGGAGATGGTACCATTTCTTCTGAAACTATTCCAATTGATAGAAAAAGAGGGAATCCTCCCTAACTCATTTTATGAGGCCAACATCATCCTGATACAAAAGCCTGGCAGAGACACAACAAAAAAAGAGAGTTTTAGACCAATCTCCCTGATGAACATCGATGCAAAAATCCTCAATAAAATACTGGCAAAACGGATTCAGCAGCACATCAAAAAGCTTATCCACCATGATCAAGTGGGCTTCATCCCTGGGATGCAAGGCTGGTTCAACATTCGCAAATCAATAAACGTAATCCAGCATATCAACAGAACCAAAGACAAGAACCACATGATTATCTCAATAGATGCAGAAAAGGCTTTTGACAAAATTCAACAGCCCTTCATGCTAAAAACGCTCAATAAATTCGATATTGATGGAACATACCTCAAAATAATAAGAGCTATTTATGACAAACCCACAGCTAATATCACACTGAATGGGCAAAAACTGGAAAATTCCCTTTGAAAACTGGCACAAGACAGGGATGCCCTCTCTCACCACTCCTATTCAACATAGTGTTGGAAGTTCTGGCTCGGGCAATCAGGCTAGAGAAAGAAATCAAGGGTATTCAGTTAGGAAAAGAAGAAGTCAAATTGTCCCTGTTTGCAGATGACATGATTGTACACTTAGAAAACCCCATCGTCTCAGCCCAAAATCTTCTTAAGCTGATAAGCAACTTCAGCAAAGTCTCAGTATACAAAATTAATGTGCAAAAATCACAAACATTCTTATACACCAGTAACAGACAAGCAGAGAGCCAAAT
>NW_022299444.1:0-3019 GCF_002776525.5 Piliocolobus tephrosceles
GGAAAAACAGCAGGGCACTCTCTTTGGGACATAATCTTTGAGACATTTCAGCAGCATATACAGCTGGTAATTGGTCCTGAGAAAATCCAGACAGCAGAAACTTGAGAATGTTCATGAGGAATAGAAAAGTACACATTTACTCACATATTTTACATTCAAGTTTATCAACAGTAGAAATTCAAAAATCTGTTTTACTATGAATGTTCACATGAAAGTACAGACATTCACCGAAATTTTCCTGAAATTATTTAAAAATTAATTTGTCATTGGTAACAGAAACTTCCAAACATCTCCATTTTACAAGTCTCATTATCCATATTTTCTCTAAAATATTCAGAAGTAGAAAACAAAAATAGAGATTAAAATAGCTCATACTTTTCAAATTTAAAATAATTGCTCAGTAACTGGGAAGAAAGGTTTACACGAATAGAAAATTCTGTATGTATATAGAAATTAATAAGGTGAGAAAATTATGGCAGATAATAGGGGGCTTCAATAAGTTCATGCAAAATAACAATTATGAAAAAACTATGCATGAAATTTTAGCTTTTGCATCAAAACACACATATACTAGTTTATTTTAACTTTTTTTCTTTTTTCAGACAGGGTTTCACTCCCCTCACCGAGGTTGCAGTTCAGTGGCACAATCTTGGCTCAGAGTAACCTCTGCTTCACAGGCTGAAGTGATTCTCCTGCCTCAGCCTTCCAAGTAGCTGGGACCTTGCCCGGCTAATTTTTGTGTTTTTTGTAGAGGCTAATTTTTGTATTTTCTGTCAAGGCAGGGTTTTGCCTTGTTGCCCAACCTCCCAAAGTGCAGGGATTACAGGCGTGAGCCACCATGCCTGGCTCTGTTTTAACATATCTGAACAGGATTTAAAACATCAGTCTGAAAAGAGCCACATGAATTCTGCCAAACTTGTTTCTGCCAAACCTGAAACAAGAACAAACATCAAATTTATGGTGAAGCTGGGGTACCAAAAACGGTGAAATAAATTATTCTTTATGAAAAGTCTATGGGAAAAATGACCTGAAGGATCAGTCGTTTACAAACAGATACCTTATTCTAAGAAGAGATAAGACAATGTTGAAGATGAAGCCCACAGAGGAGGGGCATCCATTCCAATTTTTGAGAGAAAAAAATTGTTTCTATGCCCTAATTGAGAAGGACTGACAATTAACAAGAGATACTATAGCCAACACCACAGACATATCAATTGGTTCATCTTACACAATAACGTGAAAGTTGAGAAACTTTACATTTGATGAGTCCCGAATACGCTTGTGCCTAGATCAGCTGTGGACAAAAGCAGAGCTATTGGTGACTATTTTGAACAAGCAGAATCATGATCCTGAAGCATTATTTTGAAGAATTATAACAGGGAGTGAAACTGGCTTTATCAATAGGATCCTGAAGGTAAAGCACAATTAAAGCAATGACTAACAAGAGGTAGAAGTCGCCCAGTCAAAAAAAAGAAACTTCTCCAAAGCAAAAGCCATGGAGGTTTTGGGGATGCTCAAGGCATTTTGCTTGTTGACGTTCTGTAGGATCAAAGCACCATAATATCTGCTTAGTAGGAGAGTTCTTAGAGAAAATTAGCAAATACTTTTGCAGAAAAGTGCCCTGTAAAACTTCACTAGAGCGTCCCTCTGCACCACAACAACACTTCTGTTCCTTCCTCTCGTCAAACACTGGTAATTTTGCAAGAGTTTTCATGGGAAATTATTAGGCATCAACATTACAGTCCTGATTTGGTTTCTTCTGACCTTATTTTTTCTAATCTTAAAATAACTGTCAAGGGCACCCATTTTTCTTTAGTTACTAGTAGAAGACTGCATTTACATGGCTAAATTCCCATGACCCTCAGTTCTTTAGCAATGGACTGAATGGTTGGGATAATCCCTTAATACAGTGTCTTGACCTCAGTAGAGGTTATATTGAGAAATAAAGTTGATATTTATATTTTTATTTTTAATTCCATTTTTCACTGACATTTTTAAATCTCTTCATAATTCACGTTTGTCTCAAAGATATTTAAATTTAGAAATCATATCAAGTAAAGTTGGTTGCACAATGGCCGAATAGAAACAGCTCCAGCCTCCAGCTGCCAGCATGAGCAACACAGAAGATGGGTGATTTCTGTATATCCAACTGAGGTACTGGGCTCATCTCACTGGGGCATGTTGGACAGTTGGTGCAGGACAGTGGGTGCAGCCCAATGAGTGAGAGTTGAAGCGGGGAAGGCATTGTCTCACCCAGGAAGTGCAAGGGGGAAGGGAATTCCTTTTCCTAGCCAAGGGAAACCGAGACACACAACATTTGGAAAACTGGGTCACTCCCACCCAATACTGTGCTTTACCAAGGGTCTTAGCAAATGGCAAACCAGGAGATAATATCTCACACCCGGTACGAGGGTCCCAAGCCCACAGAGCCTCCCTCATTGCTAGCACAGCAGTCTGAGATCTAACAGCAAAGTGGCAGCAAGGCTGGGGGAGGGGCGCCCACCATTGCTGAGGCTGAAGTAGGTAAACAAAGCAGCCAGGAAGCTCGAACTGGGTGGAGCCCACTGCAGCTCAAGGAGGCCTGCCTGCCTCTGTAGAGTCCACCTCTGGGGACAGGGCATAGCTAAACAAAAAGCAGCAGAAACCTCTGTAGATGTAAATGTCCCTGTCTGACAGCTTTGAAGACAGTAGTGATTCTCCCAGCATGGAGGTTGGGATCTGAGAACTGACAGACTGCCTGCTCAGGTAGGTCCCTGACCCCCGAGTAGCCTAACTGGAGAGCCTAACTGGGAGTAGCCTGACTGGAGTAGACCTCAAGCAAACCCCAACAGACCTGCAGCTGAGGGTCCTGACTGTTAGAAGGAAAACTAACAAACAGAAAGGACATACACACCAAAATCTCATACATACGTCACCATCATCAAAGACCAAAGGTAGATAAAACCACAAAGATGGGGAAAAAGCAGTGCAGGAAAACTGAAAATTCAAAAAATCAGAGCACCTCTCCCCCTCCAAAAGA
>NW_022299445.1:0-2203 GCF_002776525.5 Piliocolobus tephrosceles
GGAATGGACGCAATGGAACAGAATGCAGCAGCATGGAATATGGAATGAAATGGAATGGAATGGAATGAATGGAAAGGAATGAAATGTAACATGAAATGGAATGGAATGGAATATGGAATGGAATGGAAAATGGAATTGAATGGAATGGAAAGGAATAGAATAGAATGGAATATGGAATTGAATAGAATGGAATGGAATGGAGTGGAATGCAATATGGAATGCAATGGAATGGAATGGAATGGAATATGCAATGGAAAAGAATGAAATGGAATGGAATATGGAACGGAATGGAATGGAATGGAAAGAATGGAATGGAATGTGCAATGGAAAGGAAATTGGAATGGAATAGAATATGGAAGGGAATGGAATGGAATTGAAAAGAGTGGAATATGGAATGCCATGAAATATTGGATGACATGGAATTTGGAATGAAAAGGAATATGGTATGGAATTCAATGGTATGGTTTATGGAATGGAATGGAACATGAAATGGAAAGGAATATCGAATGGAATGGAATGGAATATTGAATGGAATGGAATGGAATGAAATGGAATATGGAATGGAATTGAATGGAATATGGAATGAAATTGAATGGAAGGAAATGGAATTGAGTGGAAGGGAATATGGAATGGAATGGAATGGAATGGAATATGCAATGGAATGGAATATGAAATGAAATGGAATATGGAATGGAATGGAATGGAATAGGTAACGGTTTGGAATGGAATGGAATGAAATGAAATATGGAATGGAACGGAAAGAATGGAATGTAACTGATCGGAACGGAACAGAACGGAATGGAACGGAATATGAGGTGGAATGGAAGGGAATGGAATGGAATGGAATATGGAATGGAATGAAATATGGAACGGAATGCATTGGAATATGGAATGGAATAGAATACGGAATGGAATGGAAAATGGAATGCAATGGATTGGAATATGTAATGGAATGGAGTAGAATATGGAATGGAATGGAATTTGAAATGGAATGTAATGGAATGGAAAATGGAAAAAATAGAAAGGAAACTAATTGAATGGAATGAAATGGAATAAGGAATGGAATGGAATATGGAATGGAATGGAGTGGAATGGAATGGCATGGAATGGAACATGGATTGCAATGGAATATGGAATTGAATGAAATGGAACGGAATGGAACTGAATGGGGCGGAACGGAATATGGAATGGAATCAAAGGGAATGGAATGGAATATGGAAAGGCATGGAATATGGAATGGAATGGAAAATGGAACGGAAAGGAATATGAAATGGAATAATATGAAACGGAATGGAAAGTAATAGAATATGGAAAGGAATAAAATGGAAAATGTAAAGGAAAGAAATATGGAACGGAATGGAATGGAAAATTGATTGGAATGGAATGCAATATGGAGTGGAATGGAATATGGAATGGGTGAACTGGAATGGAATACAATGAATTGGAATGGAATATGGAAGGGAATGCAATTTAATGCAATGGAATGGAATGGAATATGGAAAGGAATGGAATGGTATATTGAATGGAATGAAATGGAATGGAATCGAATGAAATGGATTCGAATATGTAGTGGAAAGATTGGAAAGGAATGGAATGGAATGGAATGAAATATATAATGTAATGAAATGGAACAGAATTTGGAATGGAATGGAATGGAATTGAATGGAATATGGAATGAAATTGAATAGAATGGAATGGAATGGAATGCAATATGGAATGGAATGGAATGAATTATGGAATTGAATGGAATATGGAATGGATTGCAATGCAATTAAATGGAATGGAATTGAATGGAAAGGAATATGAAATGGAATGGAATGGAACGGAATGATGGAAAGAATGGAATATAAAGTTAAATGGAAAGGAATGGAGTGGAATGGTATATGGTTTGGAATGGAATGCAATATGGAAGGGAATGGAATGGAATGGAACGGAATGGAATGGAATGGAAAGGAATGGAATATAGAATTGAATGGAATGAAATGGCATGGAAAATGGAATGGAATAGAATGGAATGGAATGGAATATGGAACGGAATGGAATGGAATGAAAGAGAATGGAATGGAATGGAATGGAATGGAATATGGAATGGAATGGGATTGGAATGGAATAGAATATGGAAGGGAATGAAATGGAATTGAATGGAATGGAATATGGAATACAATGGAATAAGGAATGGAATGGAAAATGGAATTGAATGGAA
>NW_022299446.1:0-2948 GCF_002776525.5 Piliocolobus tephrosceles
TTCTCTCTAGTTACTATCTGAGGATATTTCCTTTTTCACCATGGGCCCCAATGGGCTCCCCAATATCACTTTGCAGACTCCACGAAAAGAGTGTTAGCAAACTGCTTCATGAGGACTAAGATGTAAATATGTGAGATGAATTCACAGTTCACAAAAAAGTTTCTCAGAAAGCTTCTTTCCCGTTTTTATCTCATATTTCCTTTATCAGCGTAGGCGTCAATGCGATTCAAAGTACCCCTTCTCAGGTTCCTCAAAGACAGTGTTAGTGGACTGCTCCACGAAACATGTATAATTCTGTAAGATGAATTCAAACATCACCAAGAAGTTTCTAAGAAAGCTTCTTTCTAGTTTTCATCTGAGGATATTTCCTTTGTCACCGTAAGCTTCATTATGCTAAGATGAATCCCATTGCAGATTTCAAGAAAACTGTGTTAGCAAACTGATCACTGAAGAGAAACGTGTAGTTCTGTGAGTTGCATTCACACATCGCAGTGCAGTTTCTCAGAAGGCTTCTTCCCAGTTTTGATCTGAGGATATTTCCTTTTTCACCATTGCCCTATATGAGCTCACAAATATCACTTTGCAGAATCCAAGACAACAGTGTTAGCAAACTGTTCTACGAAGGGAAGGGTGGAACTCTGTGTGATGAAGTCATACATCAGAAAGCAATATCTCAGAAAGCTTCTCTCTAGTTATTATCTGAGGATATTACCATTTTCACCACGGGCCCCATTGGGCTCGCAAATATCACTTTGCAGATTCCACGAAAAGAGTGTTAGCAAACTGCTTCATGAGGAATAGGTTGTAACTCTGTGAGATGAATACAGAGATTGCAAAGAAGTTTCTCAAAAAGCTTCTTTCACGTTTTGAACTGATGATATTTATTTTATCAGCATAGGCTTCAATGCAATCAAAGTAGCCCTTCTCAGGTTCCTCAAAGACAGTGTTAATGGACTACTCCACTAAATATAAGTGTAACTGTGTGAGATGAATTCACACATCACCAAGAAGTTTCTAGGAAAGCTTCTTTCTAGTTTTCATCGGTGGATATTTCCTTAGTATCCGTTAGCTCATTGCGCTAAGAAGTATCCCATTGCAGATTTCAAGAAAACTGTGTTAGGAAACTAATCAGGGAAGGGAAACCTGTAACTCTGTGAGTTGCATTCACACATAGCAATGCAGTTTATCAGAAGGCTTCTTCCAGTTTTCATCGGAGGATATTTCCTTTTTCACCATTGCCCTCAATGAGCTCCCAAATATCACTTTGCAGAATCCACGACAACAGTGTTAGCAAACTGTTTCAAGAAGGGAAGGGTGGAACTCTGTGTGATGAAGTCAGACATAAGAAAGCAATCTCTCAGAAAGCTTCTCTCTAGTTATTATCTGAGGATATTTCGTTTTTCACCATGGGCCCCAATGGGCTCCCAAATATCACCGTTGCAGATTCCACGGAAAGAGTGTTAGCAAACTGATTCCTGAGGACTAAGTTGTAACTCTGTGAGATGCATTCACACATCACAAACAAGTTTCTCAGAAAGCTTCTTTCACTTTTCTATCTGATGATATTTCCTTTGTCAGCGTAGACCTCAAGGCGATCCAAAGTAGCCCTTCTCAGTTTCCTCAAACACAGTGTTAATGGACTGCTCCATGAAACATATGTATCACTCTCTGAGATAAATTCACACAGTACCAAGAAGTTTCTAATTAAGCTTCTTTCTAGTATTCATCTGTGGATATTTCCTTAGTCACCGTAAGATTCATTACGCTAAGAAGTATTCCACTGCAGATTTCAAGAAAACTGTGTTAGCAAACTGATCACTGAAGAGAAACGTGTAACACTGGGAGTTGCATTCACACATGGCAATGCAGTTTCTCAGAAGGCTTCTTTCCAGTTTTCATCTGAGGATATTTCCTTTTTCACCATAGCCCTCAATTAGCACTCAAATATCATTTGCAGAATCCATGACAACAGTGTTAGCAAACTGTTCCAAGAAGGGAAGGGTGGAACTCTGTGTGATGAAGTCACACATCAGAAAGCAATCTCTCAAAAAGCTTCTCTCTAGTTATTATCTGAGGATATTTCTTTTTTCACGATGGGCCCAAATTGGCTCCAAAATATCACCTTGCAGATTCTAGGAAAAGAGTGTGAGCAAACTGCTTCCTGAGGACTAAGTTGTAACTCTGTGAGATGCATTCACACAGCACAAACAAGATTCTCAGAAAGCTTCTTTCACGTTTCTAAGTGATGATAATTCCTTTATCAGCGTAGGACTCAAGGCGATTAAATGTAGCCCTTCTCACATCCTCAGAGAGAGTGTTAATGGACTGTTCCATGAAACATAAGTGTAACTCTGTGAGATTAATTCACACATCACGAAGATGTTTCTAAGAAAGCTTTTTTCTAGTTTTCATCTGTGGATATTTCCTTAGTCACCATAGGCTTCATTACGCTAAGAAGGATCCCATTGCAGATTTCACAAAACTGTGTTAGCAAACTGATCACAGAAGAGAAAAGTGTAACTCTGTGAGTTGCATTCAAACATGGCAATGCAGTTTCTCGGAAGGCTTCTTTCCAGTTTTCAACTGGGGATATTTCCTTTTTCTCCATAACCCTCAATGAGCTCCCAAATATCACTTTGCAGAATCCACGACAGCAGTGTTAGCAAACTGTTCGAAGAATGGAAGGGTGGAACTCTGTGTGACGAAGTCACACATCAGAAAGCAATCTCTCAGAAAGCTTCTCTCTAGTTATTATCTGAAGATATTTCCTTTTTCACCATTGGCTCCAATGGGCTCCCAATTGTCACTTTGGAGATTCCACGAAAAGAGTGTTAGCAAACTGCTTCCTGAGGACTAAATTGTAACTCTGTGAGATGCATTCACACATCACAAACAAGTTTCTCAGAAAGCTTCTTTCACGGTTCTAACTGATGATATTTCCTTTTTCA
>NW_022299447.1:0-1392 GCF_002776525.5 Piliocolobus tephrosceles
GTGAGATGGTATCTCATTGTGGTTTTGATTTGCATTTCTCTGATGGCGAGTGATGATGAGCATTTTTTCATGTGTCTGTTGGCTGTATGAATGTCTTCTTTTGAGAAATGTCTGTTCATATCCTTTCCCCACTTTTGGATGGGGTTGTTTGTTTTTTTCTTGTATATTTGTTTGAGTTCTTTGTAGATTCTGGATATTAGCCCTTTGTCAGATGAGTAGATTGCAAAAATTTTCTCCCATTCTGTAGGTTGCCTGTTCACTCTGATGGTAGTTTCTTTTGCGTGCAGAAGAAGCTCTTTAGTTTAATTAGATCCCATTTGTCAATTTTGGCTTTTGTGGCCATTGCTTTTGGTGTTTTAGACATGAAGTCCTTGCCCATACCTATGTCCTGAATGGTACTACCTAGATTTTCTTCTAGGGTTTTTATGGTATTAGGTCTAAAATTTAAGTCTCTAATCCATCTTGAATTAATCTTCGTAGAAGGAGTAAGGAAAGGATCCAGTTTCAGCTTTCTACTTATGGCTAGCCAATTTTCCCAGCACCATTTATTAAATAGGGAGTCCTTTCCCCATTTCTTGTTTCTCTCAGGTTTGTCAAAGATCAGATGGCTGTAGATGTGTGGTATTATTTCTGAGGACTCTGTTCTGTTCCATCGGTCTATATCTCTGTTTTGGTACCAGTACCATGCTGTTTTGGTTACGGTAGCCTTGTAGTATAGCTTGAAGTCAGGTAGCGTGACGCCTCTGGCTTTGTCCTTTTGACTTAGGATTGTCTTGGCAATGCAGGCTCTTTTTTGGTTCCATATGAACTTTAAAGCAGTTTTTTCCAATTCTGTGAAGAAACTCAATGGTAGCTTGATGGGGATGGCATTGAATCTATAAATAACCTTGGGCAATATGGCCATTTTCACGATATTGATTCTTCCTATCCATGAGCATGGTATGTTCTTCCATTTGTTTGTGTCCTCTTTTATTTCGCTGAGCAGTGGTTTGTAGTTCTCCTTGAAGAGGTCCTTGACATCCTTTGTAAGTTGGATTCCTAGGTATTTTATTCTCTTTGAAGCAATTGTGAATGGAATTTCATTCCTGATTTGGCTCTCTGCTTGTCTGTTACTGGTATATAAGAATGCTTGTGATTTTTGCACATTAATTTTGTATCCTGAGACTTTGCTGAAGTTGCTTATCAGCTTAAGAAGATTTTGGGCTGAGACGATGGGGTTTTCTAAATATACAATCATGGCATCTGCAAACAGGGACAATTTGACTTCTTTTCTTCCTAACTGAATACCCTTGATTTCTTTCTCTTGCCTGATTGCCCTAGCCAGAACTTCCAGCACTATGTTGAATAGGAGTGGTGAGAGAGGGCATCCCTGTCTTGTGCCAGTTTTCAAAG
>NW_022299448.1:0-1554 GCF_002776525.5 Piliocolobus tephrosceles
ACTACTCATAAACCTCACCATTCTAAGCAAAACATTGTTAATAATGTGGTGTTAATATCTTCTGAGAACAAAGCTGGAGGCATCTCATTACTCAACTTAAAACTATAGTTAACTGAAAGTTAGTATAGTTATGGCAGTGACCGAAACAGCATGGTACTGGTACAAAAACAGACCAATGAAACAGAATAGAGAGCCCAGAAATGAGGCTGCACACCTACAGCTATAGGATTTTTGACAAAGCTGACAAAAACAAGCGATGAGGAAAGGACTCCCTATTCAATAAATGGTACTAGGATAACAGGCTAGCCATATGCAGAAGGTTGAAACTGGGCCCCTTCCTTCCACATTGTGCAAAAATCAACTCAAGATGGATTAAAGACTTAAATGTAAAACCTAAAAATATAAAAACCCTGGAAGACAACCTAGGCAATACTGTTCTAAACCTTGGGATGAACAAGATGCCAGCATGACGAAGATGCCAAAAGCAATTGCAACAAAATCAAAAGTTGACAAATGGGATCTAATTAAAGAGTTTCTGCACAGTAAAAGCAACAAAAAGGGAGTGGTAATCAGATAAACTACAGAGTGGGAGAAAATATTAGTAAACTGTGCATCCATCAAAGGTCTAATATCCAGATTCAATAAGAAACTTAAATTAACAAACAAAACCAAACAACCCCACTAAAACATGGGCAAAAGAAATGAGTAGATGCTTTTCAAATGAGACAGACGTAAAACCAACAAGTATGTAAGAAATGCTCATCATCTTATTAGAGAAATCCATACCCAAAGAATGTAAATCAGTTTATCACAAAGAAACATTGCATGTGTACGTTCATTGCAGCACTGTTCACAATAGCAAAGACATGAAATCAACCTAAATACTCATCAATGGTCAACCGGATAAAGAAAACGTGGTACATATGCATCATGGAATACTACGCAGTTATAAAAAAGAATGAGATCATGTCCTTTCCAGAAACATGGATGGAGCTTGAGGCCATTATCCTAAGCAAATTTGTGCAGGAACAGAAAACGAAATACCTCATGTTCTCACTTACAAGTGGGAGCTAAACAAGGAGAACACGTGAACACAAAGAGGAGAACAACAGACACCTGGGCCAACTTGAGGGTGGCGGGTGGTAGGTGGAGGGTAGGAGGAAGGAGAGGATCAGAAAAAATACCTAGTAGGAAATAGGCTTATTACCCGGGTGACAAAATAATCTATATACCAAACCTCTGTGAGACACAGTTTACCTATATAATAAAACTTCCCGTGTGCCTCTTAACCTAAAATAAAAGTCATAATAAAAAAAAATGAAATATCTTCTGAGACTGTGAGCAGTTTAAGAATCAGAAATGTTACTATGCATATCATGCTATGTGTTTATCCCATGAATATCATTTTACATTTCTAAAGATAATTTCTTAAGTACTGTATTGCTTTAAACGATTGGATAAAATCAATTGATGCAGAGTTAATTATTAAATTTCTGGATTACTTTTTAGTAATTTTCATTGTCATAAACTAATATCCCTAGGACAACTTTGTTG
>NW_022299449.1:0-1053 GCF_002776525.5 Piliocolobus tephrosceles
TTTTTTGGAGGGTTTTTTGTGTCTCTATCTCCTTCAGTTCTGCTCTGATCTTAGTTATTTCTTGCCTTCTGCTAGCTTTTGAATGTGTTTGCTCTTGCCTCTCTAGTTCTTTTAATTGTGATATTAGAGTGTTAATTTTAGATCTTTCCTGCTTTCTCTTGTGGGCATTTAATGCTATAAATTTCCCTCTACACACAGCTTTAAATGTGTCCCAGATTTTCTGGTATGTTGTATCTTTGTTCTCATTGGTTTCAAAGAACTTCTTTATTTCTGCCTTCATTTCGTTATGTACCCAGTAGTCATTCAGGAGCAGGTTGTTCAGTTTCCATGTAGTTGAGCAGTTTTGATTGAGTTTCTTAGTCCTGAGTTCTAATTTGATTGCACTGTGGTCTGAGAGACAGTTTGTTATAATTTCTGTTCTTTTACATTTGCTGAGGAGTGCTTTACTTCCAATTATGTGGTCAATTTTGGAATAAGTGTGATGTGGTGCTGAGAAGACTGTATATTCTGTTGACTTGGGGTGGAGAGTTCTATAGATGTCTATTAGGTCCGTTTGGTGCAGAGATGAGTTCAATTCTTGGATATCCTTGTTAACTTTCTGTCTCGTTGATCTGTCTAATGTTGACAGTGGAGTGTTGAAGTCTCCCATTATTATTGTATGGGAGTCTAAGTCTCTTTGTAAGTCTCTAAGGACTTGCTTTATGAATCTGGGTGCTCCTGTATTGGGTGCATATATATTTAGGATAGTTAGCTCTTCCTGTTGAATTGATCCCTTTACCATTATGTAATGGCCTTCTTTGTCTCTTTTGGTCTTTGATGGTTTAAAGTCTGTTTTATCAGAGACTAGGATTGCAACCCCTGCTTTTTTTTGTTCTCCATTTTCTTGGTAGATCTTCCTCCATTCCTTTATTTTGAGCCTATGTATGTCTCTGCATATGAGATGGGTCTCCTGAAGACAGCAGACTGATGGATCTTGACTCTTTATCCAATTTTCCAGTCTGTGTCTTTTAATTGGACCATTTAGTCCATTTACATTTAAGGTTAATATTGTTA
>NW_022299451.1:0-3293 GCF_002776525.5 Piliocolobus tephrosceles
CCCGCCACCTCGCCCGGCTAGATTTTTGTATTTTTTAGTAGAGACGGGGTTTCACCGTGTTAGCCAGGATGGTCTCGATCTCCTGACCTCGTGATCCGCCCATCTCGGCCTCCCAAAGTGCTGGGATTACAGGCTTGAGGCACCGCGCCCGGCCTTTATTCTGTTTTAGACTAGTTCATTTTAGAACCTATTTAGGCTCCAAAAGGGTGAGAACCCTTTTGGCCTTGCATAACTTTGGCACTGGAAGTATCACATCAATTTATTTAGTTGTTAGTGAACATACAAAAGGATTCTAGCCCACGATGTGGCTCTGGCTAGCTATGGATGTGAATCATTTTTGACCATCTCTAGGCCTATATTTTTATTACCTATTAAATGGAAAGAATACCAGTCAGCTTATTTCACAAGGTCATGGGAAATAAGAGCTATGAAAGCACAACAAAAAGTAGAGGGTGCCACACAAATGCAGCGGTTATTATTAACATCAAAGGCAGAGAGTGAATACTGGGCCAAAGTACTGAGAAAGGGAAAATTAATCCAAAAATTTCTTACTTGCCTTTTCCCAAGATACAGAATCGCACAGTCAGGTTGACAAAGATCCAGGAGAATCCCAAGAACTGCACAAGATTATACATAAACAGGTATCCTTTCCGTAAGTTTGTAAGAGCTGTAAAGCAAAGCAAAGCAGTAAGCTATTAAAAGCAATAGTCCCAGCAGGAGAGAGGTGTGTGAGGCATATCTGGATGACTTCAACCCTTTTCCTTCTTGAATGCTCCTAAGCTCCCACACAAATACCTGGTCCTGGTCCTCACCAGTCTGGGCTCCTACTCCCACAGAGAAACATACAAGGAACATTGCTCTCCAGCGTGTATTTTCAGCAGGACTTCCTGTCCCAGCCTTGAAGAACAGGTATACAGACATAACAAACCCAAGAAAAAAATATTACCCCTGGTGTGATATTATGATATATGTATATGTACATATAGGTTTTCATCCACAGTTTCTGGCTTATAACTCCCACAGCCCTTGTTATAGTTTTTTGTTATAATGTTGTGACACTTGAGGCCTCAGAAAACAGAATCTTCCTCTGTGACCTTCCCTGCCTTCCTTTCAGCTGCCCAAGGCACGACTCTAATCTGAATGTGGGTCCTAAGACCCTCATTCCAGAGAGGGTCTTGCTTCATACTCTGGAGGAAGGAACACTGCACAGAGAGGCTGAGAAGAATCTGGACAGACAGGCCTTGAGGGGTTTAGGTCAGACCCTTTTTGTCTAATCACATTTCAACACAGTTCAACATGCTTCAGTCATGCCTATCAGATGAAGTCTCCATAAAAGGCCCAAGGGGACAGGGTTTGGTCAGCTTCCAGACAGCTAAACACATGGAGGTTCCTGGAGGGTGGCACACCTGGGGAGGGCATGGAAGCTCCGCGCCACTTCCTCCATACTTCCTCCTAATCTCTTCATCTGTATCCTTCATAATATCCCTTACAATAAACCAACAAACTTGTTTCCCTGAGTTCTGAGGAGCCACGCTAGAAAATCAATCAAACCCCAGGAGCGGGTTGTGGGAACCGTAATTTACAGCCTATTGGTCACAAGTTCTGGAGGCCCAGACTCGGGACAGGCTGGGGGCAGGAGGGTGTCTGGGAGACTGAGCCCTTCATCTGTGGGAATCTGATGCTATCTCTAGGTAAATAGTGTCAGAATTGAATCAGAGGGCACTCAGCTGGTGTCTGCTGCAGAACTCATTGCTTGCTTGGTGTGTGGGGGAAAAAAACCCACACACTTGGTCACAGAAGTCTTCTGTGTTGATTGTTGTTGAGTAAGAACACAGGAAAAAGCAGCTGAGTGTTGTAGTGTTGTATTTTTTCCATAACACCTGGCAAAAAAATGGCCATCTGAAGAGGCATTACAAAAAGGAAAAAGATTTCCTCAGCTCCTGCTCCAGTTATTTTTTATTTATTTATATATTTTTGAGATGGAGTCTTGCTCTGTCACCCAGGTTGGAGTGCAGTGGCACAATCTCGGCTCACTGCAACCTCCACCTCCCAGGTTCAAGCAATTCTCCTGCCTCAGCCTCCCGAGTAGCTGGGATTACAGGCACCCACCACCATGCCTGGCTAATTTTTGTATTTTAGCAGAGACAGGGTTTCATCATGTTGGCCAGGGTGGTCTTAAACTCCTGACCTCAGGTGATCTGCCCACCTTGGCCTCTCCAAGTGCTGGGATTACAGGCATGAGCCCCCATGCCTGACCCTCCAGTCATCTTAATATAATCCATAGTTTTTTCTTTTCTGGAATTTCTTTAAGGTCACTGAGGTCAAACTAGCTCACAGAGATAGATACAGTAAATGAAAAAACCAATTCTGATATTTGGTTATATATTCATTCAACCAAGCATTAACTGAATACCTACAATGTGCAAGGTACTGTGAGAAGAACTACTGGGATACAAAGGTAGTTCAAGACTGCCCTCACAGCTTACAATCTAAAAACTGTAATACCAGGTGGGGAGTGACAAGTAATGTCTTGTGAAACTTTCAAGGTGAAAAAATGACATTAGGCTGGAGAAGTGGGCATCAAGCTAGTCTACATGGATAAAGCTGGTATCTGATCTGGGCTTTTTTTTTTTTTTTTGAGAAAGCGTCTCACTCTGTTGCCCAGGTTAGAATGCAGTGGTGGGACCATAGCTCTCTGCAGCCCTGACCTCCTGGGGGCAACCCATCCTCCCACCTCACCTCCCAAGTAGTTAGGTCTACAGGTCTGTGCCACCACACCCTGCTAATTTTATATTCTATCATATTTTGTAGAAACACAGTCTTGCTGCGTTGCCCAGGCTGATCTCGAACTCCTGGACTAAAAGATCCTCCCACCTCAGTCTCCCAAAGTGCTGGGATTACAGGCATGAGCCACCATACTTGGCCTGATCTGAGCTTTGAAAGATGGGCAGACCGAGGACATAACCAAAGGAGGACAATTTCAAACCAACATGCAGGAAAATAAAGGACATTAAGTTTGTCTTCAGCCTAAGCTTCATGAAGATACAGCCAATTACAGAGTAAAGGAAGAAACAAGGAGCTTTGACAGAGTCATGGTTGAGTCAAAGGAGTAGGGTAAAGAAAAGGACAGTTCTTAAGAGAAGATCTGTGGTGTTCAGATTTTGCTGCTATATATTTATTCCTAGGATACAGATATTCTGCAAAGACATCTGGTTGGTCCTCAAATAATCACATTTAATAATGTGGTCAATCAAAAGCAGCCTAAGCCAGGCACATGCCTGTGATCCCAGCTA
>NW_022299452.1:0-5464 GCF_002776525.5 Piliocolobus tephrosceles
ATAAGATGGTCAAGGAGGAATCATAGTAGTTTAGTCAGAAGAAATGACTGATATTGAAGGGTATTTTTTCCCCCGAGATGGACTCTTGCTCTGTAGCCCAGCCTAGTGTTCAGTGGTGTGATCTCGACAACCTCAGCCTCCTGAGAAGCTGGCATTACAGGCACCCGCCACCATGCCCAGCTAATTTTTGTATTTTTAGTAGAGACATGGTTTCACTTTGTTGGCCGGGCTGGTCTTGAACTCCTGACTTCAACTTACCTGCCCACCTTGGCCTCCCAGTGTGCTGGGATTAAAGATGTGAGCCACCACAGCCCGTACTGGAGTTTTTATCTACTTGACTTTCTTACTGTATGGTATCTCTTAAACTTTGCTCCCCTGGGGGGTGGGGGGGAACAGCTCTTGTAAAGAGCAAATTCACTATAAAATTTTCTCTTCTTGGAATCTTTGCTTCCTTTCATCCCTTTAAGTAGATGGGTGGTAATAGCTCCATTCTTATTACTGGTAAAGTTTTTGTATTTTTCCTTATGCTACCATCCAATTACTTATGTTAAAAGAAAAACGACTCAGTTTCAGTTTTCACATGTACAGAGGTTAGGAGTTTTTACTCTTCTTTTTGCAAGAAGAAAACAGCATTCAAAGAATTGAAAATGTGTGACTTTTCTTGGACAAGGGAACTGAGGTTTTAGAGCAACTCAAAATGTGGAGACAGGTGAATCCAGAGTCATTGCCAACACCTGCTTACCTGAAACGGGAGTCAATGGAGTAAAAAACTGGTGGGACAACTTACATGGTCATGTTGATCAATTGTTGGAGGCTGAGCGTGGACTAATGAGAAACTATAGGAGCTGCAGTCTTACTGCTCTTCACACTTTTTTGAGTCCCACTATGAGCCCCACTGAGTTCTCCTGGTGAGGATCTGAGAAACCTACCCTCTTGCCTCTGGCAGGGGAAACGGAAGAGCAATTTTATTTTATTGTTTAACGCCTAGAGCATTTTCCATAACAAACACCTTCTGAGAAAAAGGCTTTATTAGAGATTTTCCCAAATAGGGAAAGTCATTTCTTCCCATGCCAGCCTCCTACTGCTTTTCTATCTCATCAAATGAGGGCAAGGGGGAAGGTGGGGTGTTTTTTTTTTTTGCAGGGGATGTGAAGGAGGACTATACCACTGGTGAAGATTGCATTCCTAAAATGCAGGCCCACAGAAAGACTGAGATTTAATAATGAGATTATAGAATGCTTCACCCCCTCACCCATACACATATTACCTTCACATCATTAGGGGTCTAGTGTAAAAATAGCGAATTACAGTTAAATGTGCTGCAAGACATAGACTAGAAAATGTTTCTGCAGTGAGCAGGTCTATGCAAACCTACCCGCAAAGGCCTAGGACGCTAAGGGGAAGAATAAAGAGGCTGACAAATCCAGTTTCACTGAAAGAAACATTCGTTAATTGTAGGGACTTACAAACAGAAGCCACGTCTTGAGCAGCCAAGGGACAAGACGGTGAATCCCTGTCCGCAGACATAGGGTTTATATACCATATGGAAACTGCCTAAGGGCAGGATTTATGGTCAGTAAAAGTTTACAATAACATCAAAGTTGTTTTGACCTAAGGGCAGAATTTCCGGGTATGTGAAAGTAGAAATCTTAGATGCATTCCCAGAACTGGTGTTAATCAGAAGTCAGCATGATGGATGTGCGTCCGAGAGAAAGTTGCTTCAGCCTCCACAAAGGTGAAGTTCTTAGGGAGGCCAAAGTGAGTGGCCAAGATTAAAATAATAATAATAATAATAAAAACCAGAAGAGTTTGAGGCTCTGGCAACTAGAGCTACATAAAATATTAAACATAGCCCAACTCCTAGCCAGATTAGCATAAATAATCATACAAAATGTTTACTTACCTCACTTCTTATTACCATGTACATTATGTTTGACTTGCAGCAACAAAAAATTACATAGTCTGTTAAACGATGGAGAAAAAAAATTAAAAGCAAAACTAAATGATGCTATGAAGAGATAAATTCCTCACGAAAATTAAACTCACATACAAGTTTTCAAATTGTCAGGAAGGGAATTTAACTATAATCGTTTAATTATCTACCTCACACTTTCTGCCTCTACTAGCTCAGTTTTAACTTTCCTGGCAAGTCTACAGTAGGTGATCACAGCAGAGGAGTGTGTTACAGCATTTCATCTCAATGATGGTTAAATGATCAATTAATAATGCCTTCTATGAGTAAGACAAAGCAAGACAAAGACTTACGGAATGTGACACTTTAATTTCTGTTCTAGATCCTTCATTTTAAAACACCAAATGACTGCTTAATAAATGGCTTTCAAACTCAGTTTTATTTCCAAGCTTATGGATACCTTGATTTCTTTATCCATACACACTGGGGATGTCTATACCACAGGCTCCTGAAGATTGCTCTAAGACCTCTGTCCTATGCTTAGCCTCTGCTCCAGAGAAAGAAAAATAAATACTTCCTGAAGCTGTGTTTCACTCTTAACACTTCTAACTTCCTCTTGTCCAGTATCTAGTCCTAGCCTTTCACCCAGGAGGATGCAAACCCCACGAGAAGCAAGTTAGATTTGAGTAATAGAGAAACCTTTATAGCAGTTTAGAGGAAGTGTACAATTTTTCCTACAGGCAATGTAGAATAAAAAAATGCTTCTATGCAATGAGGGCCTATGTCTTTCTTGTATTTCTTAATGGAAAATATCCAACCTATATCAAACATAAAATATCTGACCATTGGCATATTTAGCAAAATTTTAATAATATTTTTATTCTATTTTAGATTATTTGAATATAAGCAGGTCTCCTAGGTAACCCAATCCATTGCTGATGGAAGCTAAGCAGGAGTGATTTCGGCAGTGGCTATCTGAGAAAAAATTAATTATATTAAATGCACTATGCAATACAAACGACATAGAGCTATTGAAATTACTCCAAACATCTTTACAAAGAAAATACCTGAAGAGTTTTTTTTTTTCTTTTCTTTTCTCTATTGCTTTGTGTTTTACCCTCTCAAAACTGCTTTTATAATGACATTATTTTCTGGGCAGGAGAAGCAGTTGTGTATATATAGGGGGTAGCTTGTGCTAAAAATTGAAACTTCCAAGTGATAAAAAAAAAAAAAAGACCAACTGAAACTTCAAAAACAGAACTTTTAAAGCTGTATTTATTGCTTAAACCCCAAAGTGAGATGTTATTTTTTTATTTTGAATTAACTTAAGGCCAATGAGATTGAATCCTTTAATTTCCCATTTCAGCATCAAATGTGACATTGTGCATACAATGTAGTCTAATTAAAAACAGTTACATTTGTTTTACAAGAAAACTTTCCAGAGTATAACTTTATAGGTTATTGTGATTAGCACTTACTTCAAATGTAAAATCAAATTATATAGATTTTATTGTTTTTCTGTTGGAAGAAAAGATAATGACATCAACTACTTTTATGCAGCTACTGTTAAATTTTCAGTAAATATAATAGCTGAAAATGTGAAATTGTTCTACTTTAATATTTATTTTTCTAATTCTAGTACTTTTACGAATTAGTTGTAACAATATTAAGGCATACCACCCTTTTTCATGCAGTTATATACAATAGAAAGGAGAAGTGGAAAAGTGCATCCCGTTGTACATCCTTTTTGTAGGGCTCATCTTGTTTTTAGTTCTGTGAAATTGGAAAAGATATTTATTTTTTTAAGTCTAAGTTTTATCTTATGTGAAATGGGTGGAAAGAACCTACCTCTAAATTTATTTCCAGAGCAAAATGCCCATCTTTATGTGATGTGTTTCACACAGAACCCAGAATATAGTAGGAATCAATATTTTTACTTTCCACATAGAATGAAGATCTCTCAGTTTAGTGTTTATCAATAGATTAGGACAAATTTTGGTGTTGCTAGGACATAAAAGCATTGTAATAAAATCTGTGCCTTTATTAATGAAAATACTAAAGCATTCCACTGATTATTCCAGTTTCCTAATATTCAGAGACAGGTTTACTTTTTGTTACCCCAAAACCTCAACTCTCCTATCCCTGGGAATAAGGCAGTTAATTAATTCCACTTCCTTTCCAGGAAGATGTGTCAGGGCCAATGTACATCCACAGATGAATTTCAGGACTACTTTACATACCTTCAAACCCCAGTGCTTCAGCTTTGTATGACAATATTTGAAAAATATTCCCTACGTAAAAAAGCATCGAGGGTACCCCCTTGGGATAGAAAGCAATTTCTGTATCAGCCTGTGTTGGGACATAGAATAGGCAGCCAATAACTATTACTATGATTGAATCATTCTGACTTTAAACAGTAAGCATTTATCTTCACAGTAGGTGACTGCCACTGTGCTATGAGAGTGGAAAAGAACTGTGAGATCAGCTGTGAACACAGGGAGCTTATAGCCACATGAGAGAAGTGTTTCACAAATATGAAATAGTTAGAATAGATGCTACTTGACTTCACATATTTTTACAAGTACTGTTGCTATTTGGAGAAGGTGCAATCTCTGCTGGCTGTGATACACAAAAAGCCTACAATTTTCCAATCTTTTTTCGTCAGCAGCTGTGTTTTCAACTAAGCCATAACATTTTGGCACATATTTCCCCACATCTTGACTTAGAGTTTCATGTCTTGACACAGTATGTCAGAAATCTCAGAATGGGGAAATAAAGTCTGCAATTTACAAGGGTCAACTAATTACCAATGTGTATAAATTCCCAAGTTCAATTTGAATTGTATCTCCTTGCAAAATGGAATGTCAAAGAATGCTAAAATATTAAGACATAATTCTGATTTGTTATGACTTAAAAAAATCTAGGCCAGTAATAAGAAAATATATAAACAGAGAAGTATAACTCCCATTAAAATTAAAATGTACTCTGGTGGCCCATTTTTAAGTTTGCTCTTTTGAAAGTGGAAGAACTGAATAAATTGGCAACTATTGAGCAATCTGTAGACAGGATTTCTGTATGAAAATGTCCTGAGGCCAGGAGAACTCAGAGGACGTAACATCCATTTAACCTAACCTCTGGATTTAATAGATGAAGACCATTACGGAAAGTCTAACATATTTGCCATGTACAGAGAAGGTGGCTTAAGGTGGTTATAGTCCATTTATCTTACAATTTAACCAGTTTTATGAGTCATTTAATTGTGAAAACATCAAAAGTAAAAGTAATTTACTTTGTTGCTATAACTTAGAACATTCAGAAATATGGCTATGTGGTATTTGAAATAGATGGAAATACAGTGATTTATATTAATAGCATTGATGTTAAATAATAAAATCTTTGAACATTAAGAAAACTAAAATAAATTGAAGGGCATATTTTATGTAAGAAATCTTTTTCATTTAGTAACGTTAGACTCAGATGACATTTCTAAAGTTTATCCGAAAAACATTTGCTGGAGTTCTAGATGGGTCAGGCATAGTCAGAATTCTTCAC
>NW_022299453.1:0-1535 GCF_002776525.5 Piliocolobus tephrosceles
TCCTAAGTCAAAAGGACAAAGCCGGAGGCGTCACGCTACCTGACTTCAAACTATACTACAAGGCTACAGTAACCAAAACAGCATGGTACTGGTACCAAAACAGAGATATAGACCAATGGAACAGAACAGAGCCTTCAGAAATAATGCCACACATCTACAACCATCTGATATTTGACAAACCTGAGAAAAACAAGAAATGGGGAAAGGATTCCCTATTTAATAAATGGTGCTGGGAAAATTGGCTAGCCATAAGTAGAAAGCTGAAACTGGATCCTTTCCTTACTCCTTATACGAAGATTAATTCAAGATGGATTAAAGACTTAAATGTTAGACCTAATACCATAAAAACCCTAGAAGAAAATCTAGGTAGTACCATTCAGGACATAGGCACGGGCAAGGACTTCATGTCTAAAACACCAAAAGCAACGGCAGCAAAAGCCACAATTGACAAATGGGATCTCATTAAACTAAAGAGCTTCTGCACAGCAAAAGAAACTACCATCAGAGTGAACAGGCAACCTACAGAATGGGAGAAAATTTTTGCAATCTACTCATCTGACAAAGGGCTCATTTCCAGAATCTACAAAGAACTCAAACAAATATACAAGAAAAAAACAAACAACCCCATCCAAAAGTGGGGAAAGGATATGAACAGACATTTCTCAAAAGAAGACATTCATACAGCCAACAGACACATGAAAAAATGCTCATCATCACTGGCCATCAGAGAAATGCAAATCAAAACCACAATGAGATACCATCTCACACCAGTTAGAATGGCAATCATTAAAAAATCAGGAAACAATAGGTGTTGGAGAGGATGTGGAGAAATAGGAACACTTTTACACTGTTGGTGGGATTGTAAACTAGTTCAACCATTATGGAAAACAGTATGGCGATTCCTCAAGGACCTAGAACTAGATGTACCATATGACCCAGCCATCCCACTACTGGGTATATACCCAAAGGATTATAAATTATGCTACTACAAAGACACATGCACACGTATGTTTATTGCGGCACTATTCACAATAGCAAAGACTTGGAATCAACCCAAATGTCCATCAGTGACAGACTGGATGAAGAAAATGTGGCACATATACATCATGGAATACTATGCAGCCATAAAAAAAGGATGAGTTTGCGTCCTTTGTAGAGACATGGACGCAGCTGGAAACCATCATTCTTAGCAAATTATCACAAGAAGAGAAAACCAAACACCGCATGTTCTCACTCATAGGTGGGAACTGAACAATGAGCTCACTTGGACTCGGGAAGGGGAACATCACACACTGGGGCCTATCATGGGGAGGGGGGAGGGGGGAGGGATTGCATTGGGGAGTTATACCTGATATAAATGATGAATTGATGGGTGCTGACGAGTTGATGGGTGCAGCACACCAACATGGCACATGTATACATATGTAACCTGCACGTTATGCACATGTACCCTAGAACTTAAAGTATAATAAAAAAAAAAAAAAAAAAAGAAACTTCTTTTTGACGTGTGAGTTCATCTCACAGAGTTACACTCA
>NW_022299454.1:0-1398 GCF_002776525.5 Piliocolobus tephrosceles
ATATATATATATATATATATATATATATATCATATAAAATTAAAAAAAAGAAAGGCATTCATAACAAAAGTGTTGTTACAATCGCGGTTAGCGATATATACGTGAAATAAAAAAAAAACGAAGAATATAATACATACATACATACATATACATCTATTCATTAAAATGGACGACGATTTAGAAGCCTTAATTAAAAAACACCCCCTTGATCAGGATGACAAATGTTTAAAGTTTCGATTACATTGTGTACAATTCATATTTATGTTTGTTATTTGTTTTGTAATATTTTTTTTCTTTTTTATGTTGTTTTTCGTAGGAATTTATTAATAATTATATATATATATATATATGTTGTTTTAGCACAACTAGTGCTATTTATACATGAAAATATTTTTGTGCCAGTTGCATTAAAGAAGAGTGATTGCTCTTAAATCTTTTTTTTTTTTTTTCTATTTTTGTTATATATATATATATATATATATATAAATAGTTTAAAAACGTTTTTTTTAAGTGAAAAAACTATTATTATTACTATTATTTGTAGTAGTATATATATTAAAAATTGATACTTATGAAGACAGAAAATAAGAAAAAAAAAGGGAAAAGTGCAAATGAGGGAAAAACGGCATAAAATAGGGCGCATATGACAAACGAAAACAAAAGTTAACAACAAATTTTATTTATATACTCAAAAATGGAAATAAAAAATTATATATTGACAATTCACATCTTAAAAATATGACTTATACTATATTTTCTAGAATCATGTTGCAACTGTTTTTAGCATCCATGTAACGTACAAAAAATAATAAAATAAACATGTATATATATATAACATATGTAGATGGTATAACTACTGTTTAAAGCTCAGTGTGAATTTAATGATATTTTATGGAAGACATAATTATTGAGTAACTTATGAATACTGCCGCATGTACATGCACATACAAATACAATATATATATGATTTACAATTTTATTATTTTTTTATTTTTAATTGAGTTAAGACAGTTTAATATAGTATTGTTATAAATTTAAGTTTAAAACTTGTCATTTTTTTTTTTTAAATAGTTATAAATGCAAAGTTGTGATAAATCGAAGCTTTTGAGAAGTAGAAAAAAAAAAAAAATTTAGACCGTTCGTAAAATGATATATATGTATATATAAAGGTACTTTAAAGAAAATGATAAATATCATTTGAAGCAAATTAAATTATTTAAAATATATTTATATTTAAAGCTTTATATGAATGATACTTTTATTTTTATTTTAACTTACTTTATTTCATTTTTCTTTATTTTCTTTCATTTTTGTTTTGACTTACTTTGTTTCATTTTCCCTTGTTTTTTCTTATTTTACTCCATTTCATTTAAATTTTTTTTTTTTTTTTTTTTTTTT
>NW_022299455.1:0-4691 GCF_002776525.5 Piliocolobus tephrosceles
CCTAAATATATACGCACCCAATACAGGAGCACCCAGATTCGTAAAGCAAGTCCTTAGAGACTTACAAAGAGACTTAGATTTCCATACAATAATAATGGGAGACTTCAACACTCCACTGTCAACATTAGACAGATCAACGAGACAGAAAGTTATCAAGGATATCCAGGAATTGAACTCATCTCTGCACCAAGCGGACCTAATAGACATCTATAGAACTCTCCACCCCAAGTCAACAGAATATACATTCTTCTCAGCACCACATCACACTTATTCCAAAATTGACCCCATAATTGGAAGTAAAACACTCCTCAGCAAATGTAAAAGAACAGAAATTATAACAAACTGTCTCTCTGACCACAGTGCAAACAAACTAGAACTCAGGACTAAGAAACTCAATCAAAACCGCTCAACTACATGGAAACTGAACAACCTGCTCCTGAATGACTACTGGGTACATAACGAAATGAAAGCAGAAATAAAGATGTTCTTTGAAACCAATGAGAACAAAGATACAACATACCAGAATCTCTGGGACACATTTAAAGCAGTGTGTAGAGGGAAATTTATAGCACTAAGTGCTCACAAGAGAAAGCAGGAAGGATCTAAAATTGACACTCTAACATCCCAATTAAACGAACTAGAGAGGCAAGAGCAAACACATTCAAAAGCTAGCAGAAGGCAAGAAATAACTCAGATCAGAGCAGATCTGAAGGAGATAGAGACACAAAAAACCCTCCAAAAAATCAATGAATCCAGGAGTTGGTTTTTTGAAAAGATCAACAAAATTGACAGACCGCTAGCAAGGCTAATAAAGAAGAAAAGAGAGAGGAATCAAATAGACACAATAAAAAATGATAAAGGGGATATCACCACCGACCCCACAGAAATACAAACTACCATCAGAGAATACTAGAAACACCTCTACACAAATCAACTAGAAAATCTAGAAGAAATGGATAATTTCCTGGATGCGTACACTCTCCCAAGACTAAATCAGGAAGAAGTTGAATCCCTGAATAGACCAATAGGAGCCTCTGAAATTGAGGCAAGAATTAATAGCTTACACACCAAAAAAAGCCCAGGACCAGATGGATTCACAGCTGAATTCTACCAGAGATACAAGGAGGAGCTGGTACCATTCCTTGTGAAACTATTCCAATCAATAGAAAAAGAGGGAATCCTCCCTAACTCATTTAATGAGGCCAACATCATCCTGATACCAAAGCCTGGCAGAGACACAACAAAAAAAGAGAATTTTAGACCAATCTCCCTGATGAACATCGATGCAAAAATCCTCAATAAAATACTGGCAAACCGGATTCAGCAGCACATCAAAAAGCTTATCCACCATGATCAAGTGGGCTTCATCCCTGGGATGCAAGGCTGGTTCAACATTCGCAAATCAATCAACGTAATCCGGCATATAAACAGAACCAAAGACAAGAACCACATGATTATCTCAAAAGATGCAGAAAAGGCTTTCGACAAAATTCAACAGCCCTTCATGCTAAAAACGCTCAACAAATTCGATATTGATGGAACGTACCTCAAAATAATAAGAGCTATTTATGACAAACACACAGTTAATATCATACTGAATGGGCAAAAATTGGAAAAATTCCCTTTGAAAATTGGCACAATACAGGGATGCCCTCTCTCACCACTCCTATTCAACATAGTGTTGGAAGTTCTGGCTAGGGCAATCAGGCAAGAGAAAGAAATCAAGGGTATTCAGTTAGGAAAAAATAAATCAAATTGTCCCTGTTGGCAGATGACATGATTGTATACTTAGAAAACCCCATCGTCTCAGCCCAAAATCTTCTTAAGCTGATAAGCAACTTCAGCAAAGTCTCAGGATACAAAATTAATGTGCAAAAATCACAAGCATTCTTATACACCAGTAACAGACAAGCAGAGAGCCAAATCAGGAATGAACTTCCATTCACAATTGCTTCAAGAGAATAAAATACCTAGGAATCCAACTTAAAAGGGATGTAAAGGACCTCTTCAAGGAGAACTACAAACCACTGCTCAGTGAAATAAAAGAGGACACAAACAAATGGAAGAACATACCATGCTCATGGATAGGAAGAAACAATATCATGAAAATGGCCATACTGCCCAAGGTTATTTATAGATTCAATGCCATCCCCATCAAGCTACCAATGAGTTTCTTCACAGAATTGGAAAAAAACTGCTTTAAAGTTCATATGGAACCAAAAAAGAGCCCGTATTGCCAAGACAATCCTCAGTCAAAAGGACAAAGCCGGAGGCGTCACACTACCTGACTTCAAACTATACTACAAGGCTACAGTAACAAAAACAGCATGGTACTGGTACCAAAACAGAGATATAGACCAATGGAACAGAATGGAGCCCTCAGAAATAATGCCACATATCTACAACCATCTGATCTTTGAGAAACCTGAGAGAAACAAGAAATGGGGAAAGGATTCCCTATTTAAGAAATGGTGCTGGGAAAATTGGCTAGCCATAAATAGAAAGCTGAAACTGGATCCTTTCCTTACTCCTTATACGAAGATGAATTCAAGATGGATTAGAGACTTAAATGTTAGACCTAATACCATAAAAACCCTAGAAGAAAATCTAGGTAGTACCATTCAGGACATAGGCATGGGCAAGGACTTCATGTCTAAAACACCAAAAGCAATGGCAGCAAAAGCCAAAATTGACAAATGGGATCTAATTAAACTAAAGAGCTTCTGCACAGCAAAAGAAACTACCATCAGAGTGAACAGGCAACCTACAGAATGGGAGAAAATTTTTGCAATCTACTCATCTGACAAAGGGCTAATTTCTAGAATCTACAAAGAACTCAAACAAATATACAAGAAAAAAACACACAACCCCATCAAAAAGTGGGGAAAGGATATGAGCAGACATTTCTCAAAAGAAGGCATTCATACAGCCAACAGACACGTGAAAAAATGCTCATCATCACTCGCCATCAGAGAAATGCAAATCAAAACCACAATGAGATACCATCTCACACCAGTTAGAATGGCAATCATTAAAAAATCAGGAAACAACAGGTGCTGGAGAGGATGTGGAGAAATAGGAACACTTTTACACTGTTGGTGGGATTGTAAACTAGTTCAACTATTATGGAAAACAGTATGGCAATTCCTCAAGGATCTACAACTAGATGTACCATATGACGCAGCCATCCACTACTGGGTATATACCCAAAGGATTATAAATTATGCTACTACAAAGACACATGCACACGTATGTTTATTGCGGCACTATTCACAATAGCAAAGACTTGGAATCAACCCAAATGTCCATCAGTGACAGACTGGATTAAGAAAATGTGGCACATATACAGCATGGAATACTATGCAGCCATAAAAAAGGATGAGTTTGCGTTCTTTGTAGGGATATGGATGCAGCTGGAAACCATCATTCTTAGCAAACTATCACAACAATAGAAAACCAAACACCGCATGTTCTTACTCATAGGTGGGAAGTGAACAATGAGCTCACTTGGACTCGGGAAGGGGAACATCACACACTGGGGCCTATCATGGGGAGAGGGGAGGGGGGAGGGATTGCATTGGGGAGTTATACCTGATATAAATGATGAATTGATGGGTGCTGACGAGTTGATGGGTGCAGCACACCAACATGGCACATGCATACATATGTAACAAACCTGCACGTTATGCACATGTACCCTAAAACTTAAAGTATAATAATAAAAAAAAAGAAAAAAAGAACAAAAGAGAGAAGACTCAAATAGGCACAATCAAAAATGATAAAGGGGATATCACCACCAATCCCACAGAAATCAAACTACCATCAGAGAATACTAAAATCACCTCCATGCAAACACACTAGAAAATCTAGAAGAAATGGATAAATTCCTGGACACATACATGGAACATATCTCAAAATAATAAGAGCTATTTATGACAAACCCACAGCCAATATCATACTGAATGGGCAAAAACCGGAAGCATTCCCTCTGAAAACTGGCACAAGACAGGGATGCCCTTTCTCATCACTCCTATTCAACATATTGTTGGAAGTTCTGGCCAGGGAAATCTGGCCGGAGAAAGAAATAAATGGTATTCAATTAGGAAAAGAGGAAGTCAAATTATCTCTGTTTGCAGAAGACATGATTGTATGTTTAGAAAACCCCATCATCTCAGTTCCGAATCTCCTTAAGCTGATAAGAAACTTCAGCAAAGTCTCAGGATACAAAATCAATGTGCAAAAATCACAAACATTCCTATACGCCAAAAATAGACAGAGAGTCAAATCATGAGTGAAGTCCCATTCACAATTGCTACAAAGAGAATAAAATACCTAGGACTACAACTTACAAGGGATGTGAAGGACGTCTTAAAAGAGAACTACATACAAACCACTGCTCATGGAAATAAGAGAGGACACAAACAAATGGAAAAACATTTCATGCTCATGGATATGAAGAATCAATACCATGAAAATGATCACACTGGGGGCGGAGCAAGATGGCCGAATAGGAACAGCTCCAGTCTCCATCTCCCAGTGCGAGCGACACAGAAGAACGGTGATTTCTGCATTTTCAACTGAGGTACTGGGGTCATCTCACTTGGGAGTGCCGGACAATCCGTGCGGGTCAGCTGCTGCAGCCTGACCAGCGAGAGCTGAAGCAGGGCGAGGCATCGCCTCACCTGGGAAGC
>NW_022299456.1:0-9144 GCF_002776525.5 Piliocolobus tephrosceles
CCTGCACGTTATGCATATGTACCCTAGAACTAAAAGTATAATAAAAAATAAAAATAAAAAAAAAGAAAAGCCTACGGTTATAATAAATTATTTGAAGTTGATAATAAGTTTGGTCACATACAAACATTCTAGATTTCTTAAAATTCATAACTTTGTATCTCCATTTGCATGTTTTAATATTTTGTGTTCACTTACAACTTACTGTAGCTATAGGTATTATTTAACCTTGTGATTTTAACCTTCATAGAGATTTTGAAAAATTATATTACATTATGATAATGGAGTGTTCTGAATTTGATAATAAATTTACCTTTATTATAGTTTCTTATGGTTTCATGTTAGTAATTATATTTTTACTTCCAGCTGAATCACTCCCTTAAGCATTTAATGTAAAGATAATTGATGGTGAGTTTCCTCAACTTTTGTTTGTCTGGTAAAGACTTTATTTCTCTTTCATTTTGGAAAAATAGTTTTGTTGGGTATGGCATTTTTATCTCAATTTATTCCCCAGCACTTGGAATATACCATTCCATTCTCCTTAGGCCTGCAAGCGTTCTGCTGACAAATCTGCTGTTAGTCAGATGGAGATTCTTTTATATGTGACTTGACAATTTTCTGATGTTTCTTTTGTAATTCTTTTTGTCTTAACAGTTTGATCATAACAGGCCTCAGAGATGACCTCTTTGGGTTGAATCTGTTTGGAGTCCTTTGAGCTTCATGGATCTGGATATCCATATCTCTTCCAAAATTTGGGAAAATTTCAGCTATTATTTTGTTAAATAAACTTTCTGTGCTTTTCTCCATCTCTTCTACTGAAATCTCTAGAATGCAGAAGTTTGATTAATTACCACCTATTTCGTAGGTTTTCTTTGCTCTTTTACATTATTTTATTTTTATTCCTTTTGACTGGGCTATTTCAAAACACATTCCTCAAGTTTAAAAATTCTTTCTTCTGCTGGATCTAGTATACTGTTGAAGCTCTCAGTCTTATTTATTTCGTTGGCTGAATTCTTCAACTCCACGATTTACGTTTGTTTCTTTTCCATTATATCTATCTCTTTGATCAATTTCTCATTCATACTAAGACTTGTTTTTCTGATTTTGTTGCATTGTGTGTCTGTGTACTCTTGTATATTTCTGAGTTTTCTTGAGTCATTATTTTGAATTACTTTTTAAAAAAATTAGAAATTTCCATTTTGGGGGGCATCAGTTACCACAAAATTATTGTGTTTCATTGGTAATGTCATATTTCCTTGACTTTTCAAGTGTCTTGTGTCCCTATATTAATAACCATGCATAAGGTGGAATGGTTACCATTTCCACTATTATCAAGTGTCTTTCATGTGGAGATACTTGTACCTGCTGATGTTTCCTAGGGCTTGGTTGGGTAGGGTGTGCTGGCTTTGATTCCAGTGAGTGCAATGGCATAGTCTCTATGCAGTTCCTTCAGCTGTAGTCAACACCAGCAATGCCTTTGTGAGCATCAGTGTCTCTGGTGCTGCTCCACTGTGGGTGGGACATAAGCTGTTCCACATACAGAGGGAGATCACGTCATGTGCATTCATCTGTATGTTGTTCCATGGGGTATGCCACCAAGCTCTTTTGTGTGCCAAGAGAGCATACAGCTGGTCTTCTGCTTGTCTGCTGTTCCCCTTGGGGCAGGACACCAGGCTGGTTCTCACATCAAGAGAGTGCTGAGCTGGCCCACCAGCTTGTGCACTGCTCCTACATAGGCAAAGCATGAGGGTGCATGGAGCTGGCCTAGCTCTTTGTACTCAGTTTCTGCACTGTGCACAGCACTAACTATTCTCTGGGTTTGGGGGCGGGGGTGGGTTCAGTGTGCCTTGTGTATTTGGCTGCTAGATTTGCAGTTGTTTTGTTGGAGCCAGGCTTTGAGTAGCCAGGATTGGGGTATGGTAGACACTGGAATGGGGTAGACGGAAGATCTCCTAGGCAGCTTGTTCCCAAGGGGAATGAGCCATAACAGTTTGGCTGAGTAATGGTGCACTACCAGGCATGAGCATGCTGTAATGATGCAAAACCTCAGGGATGGAGGGATGCAGTGGTTACTGCCCTCATGAGCAAGACACAATATAGCAGTGGCTCCAGTTATAAGACGGCACTGTGCAGCAGCAGCTTAGGTCAAATAAGAAAGGAGGCAAATCTCAGCTCTTCCTTTAACAATGCAGTTGTGTAAAATCCTGGCATTTTCCCAAACTTGGCTCAGCATCTGTGAGGACTGCAGGATTCTTCAGCAGGAAGGACTGCAGATGTCCATGATCTCAATAGGGGCTGTTAGAAACCTCCTTCTCCCTTTTTGGTGCAGAGGGAAGTCCCTTTTAGTTCTAAGTGAATCCCATTTGAGGAGATAAGGTAGCAGCAGCAGAGTGCTTTGCTTCCTTGTCCATGAAGACATCCTAAGCCTACATGTTCCGCAGAGTCTCTGCTACTCCTTTGCTGTGCTCTAGCATTCATTTTCAAATAATAGAGTTAAAATGTAGCTGTTTATTCATTGTTTTTGTCCTTATTTTATGAGAGGGGCAAGTATGAAGAGCTTCTAAACAGCCTTGCTGATATCAATTCTGTTTTAAAAAATTTTAACTTTTATTTATTCTTTACTAACAGTGTGTAGCAGTAAAGAATATAATGACTAGCAGTGCAATTTAGTGTCACTGTCTTGTTCATGCTAATGTGCAGCCACTTTGGATAACATTGCTTTTGAAACATGACTACAAATGTCAACATAATGAAAAGGGTCAATTATATCTTAGAATTATTATAAAATAATTTTGACTTCATGGACCCTCTGACAGATTCTAAGTTAACCTTAGATGCTGACATTTTGCAGCATCTATATTTCCTTTATAATAATCAACATCTTAACTGAATATATTATTACTTATATATGCTGTGTATGATATATTTCAATGTTTAAAATGTAATGCAAGGTCATTGTGTATGAGTTTACACAATACAGAGATAAATATAGGAAAAAGTCATTTGACACACAACCTCATGAACATCTGAGCTAGCAAAAAGAACCGCCTGGAGAGTTGGCAGAGACAGAACTCCAGCCTGTACGGAGTCCAGAGGTTTTGTGTAGAAATGACTGCAATGGAGCAGAGTCATGGCTGCCAACTCCCCAAAGATTGCAATATTCTTCCAGGCAGCTCTAGCCTTTGTTGGAACTGAAAAGAACATGGCTGTGTTGTCTGTGGGACAGGGCCAGTCTGATCTGAGCTCCCTCTTATCTGCCAGCCTCTGCCAGGGTCCTGCCTAGCTACACCCACTTGCAGTGCAGCCTCCACTGTTTGCCAGCATCCACTGCCATCGATCCCTCAGTGGCAAGTCCTGCTTAACTGTTGGAGTGCTTTTGCAGACAGACTTCCAGCAGCACATGACCACCCACAGCTTTCCCTTGTGGGTGTATACTTGCCCACAGCCTCCCCTCATCACCCTGCCAGCATGCACATGCGTATGGAAAACACACCACCCTGCTGGCATGAGCAAGCTTTGGGACCCCTGCTGTCCCATTGGTGTGCACCCATGTGGGGGATGACCATCAGCCCACTGGAGTACCTTTGCTAGCAGCATCTGTCAGTGTTGTTGCCAATAGGCTGGGAACACATTGGCCCCTCCAGGGCAACAGATATTTAACCCCCAAGGGGCAAGAGAATAAAGCAGTGGACCAGGTCCCAGTCTACCAGGGCTAGAGCATGTAGTCCAGGAGTGCTGAGCTGAGCCTTAGCCCCTGAAAGCATCTGAAAATGATGCCAATCAACTAAACCTAATTTATACCAGTCAAACCTTCAAGGACATCAAAGAAAAAGAAAAGTAAAAGCCTCATCCAAAAGGGAGCAACTCCAAAGACTGAAGGAACATCAGTCCACACAGAAGAAAAAGAAAGAAAGAAAGAAATAGTGCAAGAATTCTGGCAACATTAGAAGTTAGAGTGTCTTCTTACCTCCAAACAATGGCACCAATGGTTCTTAACCAGACTGTAATGGCTGAAATTACACACATAGAAATTAGAATCTGGATGGCAAGGAAGTTCATCAACATACAAGAGAAGGTTGAAAAACATCCAAGGGACACAGTAAAATAGTTCAAGAGTTGAAAGATAGCTACCATTTTAAGAAAAATACAAACTGATCTGAAAATGAAAAATTCACCACAGAAAATTCAAAGTGCAATTGGAAGCATTAATAACGGAACAGACCAACCTGAGGAAAAAATATCTGCACTCAGAAACTTCCCCTTTGATTCAACATAGGAGAACAACGGTAAATAATAGAGAAAAAATGAACAAAAGCTCCAAAACATGCAGCATTCTGTAAAAAGACAGAACCTCAGACTCAATGGCATTCCTGAAAGAGATAGAGAGAGCAAGAAATGTGGAAGAAATATTGGCGTATACTGTCCATAAAAACATCCCCAATGTTGCTAGAGAGATCAGCATGCAAATATAGGAAATGCAGAGAACTTCTGCAAGATACTACATGAGACAACCATGCCAAAAGCACAGAGTCATCAGATTCTTCAAAGTCAATGTGAAAGAAAAAAATTTAACGGCAGCTAGAGAGAAGGAGCATGTCACCTACAAAGGGAACGCATTAAGGCTGACAGCAAAACTTTCAGCAGAAGCCTTATAAGCCAGAAGAGAGTGGAGGCCTATAATCAGCATCCCTATACAAAAGAAATTCCAACCATGCATGTCATATTCTGCCAAACTAACTTCATAAGTGAAAGAGAAATAAAATCTTTTTCAGACAAGCAAATGCTAACAAAATTTGTTAATATCAGACCTGCCTTGCAAGGGGTCCTTAATTGAGTGCTAAATATGGAAATGAAAGACCAGTACCTACAGTCACAAAAACATACAGAAACAACCACACAGTAAAAGTGGGAGACTTCAACATTCCATTGACAAGTTAAACAGATAATCAAAGCAAAAAACTAACCAAGGTATTCTGGACTAAATCTTGATACTTGATCAATTGGACCTAATAGATATCTACAGAATACTCCAACCAACAGTCAAATATACATTTTTCTCATCTGTATATAGCATATATTTTAAGCTCAATCACATGCTCCACCATAAAACACATCTGAACTAATTTTTAAAAATATATAATAACAACTACACTCATAGACCACAGTGTAATAAAAATAGAAATCAATACCAAGACAATCTCTCAAAACCACATAATTACATGGAAATTAAACAACATGCTCCTGAATGACTTTTTGGTTAAGATGGAAAGTAAAGCAGTAATCAAAAAAACTTTTTGAAATTAATGAAATCAGAGTCAATACATACCAGAATCTTGGGACACAGGGAAAACCTGTTAAGAGGAAAGTGGGGAGTGCTGAACACCTACATCAAGAAATTAGAAAAATCTCAAATTAATACCCTAACATTACACCTGGTGGAACTAGAGAAGCAAGAGAGACTCTAAAGTTACTATTTAAAAAGAAATAACTAAAATTAAAGAAGAGCTGAACAAAATCTAGACTGCAAAATCCATACAAAAATAAAAGAAAACACAAAAGCTGAATCATTGGAAGAATCAACAAGGCTAAAATACTAGGGGATATATTGGAAAAAAAAAAAAAAAGGAGAAGATCCAAATAAGCACAAGCAGAAGTGATGAAGATTATGTTGCATGTGACCACACAGAAACACAAAAAATCCGCAGAGACTATTACAAACACCTCTCTGCACACAACCTAGAAAACCTAGAAGAAATGAATACATTCCTAGAAACTCACTATCTCCCAAGATTGAACCAGAAAGAAACTGAAACCCTGAAAAGACCAATAATGCATTCCAAAATTAAATCAGTAATTTAAAAACTACCAAGAAAAAAGCGCTGCACCAAACGGATTCATAGCTAAATTCTGCCTGATGTACAAAGAAAATCTGATACCCATACTACTTAAATTATTCCAAAAAGTCAAGAAGGAGGGACTCTTGGTTAACTCATTCTGTGAAGCATGAATCATTCTGACACCAAAGCCCACCAATACAAAAAAAAAAAAAAAAAAACCTACAGGCCAACATCTATGATGAACATAGAAGCAAAAATACTCAACAACATACTAGCAAATGAAATTCTGAAGCATATAAAAAAATTAATGTTTTATTTCTGGGGTGCAGAAATTGCTCAACATATGCAAATCAATGAATGTGATTAACCACATAAACAGTTTTCCTTTAAAAAATATATGACTATCTGCCGCACCAGCTATGGGCTCTCAGCATCGTTAACTTTTCCTCCGCTGGAGCAGCTATGGCGGCGGTGAAAACCCTGAACGCCAAGGCCAAGGTGGCCGAGCGCAGACAGCGCTGGCGGTCAACATCAGCGCCGCGGGGGGTCTGCAGGAGGTGGTAAGGACCAACCTGGGACCCAAGGGCACCGTGAAGATGCTGCTTTCTGGCGCTGGAGACATCAAACTTACTAAAGACGGCAATGTGCTGCTTCACGAAGTGCAAATTCAATATCCAACAGCTTCCTTAATAGCAAAGGTAGCAACAGGCCAGGATGATATAACTGGTGATGGTATGACTTCCAATGTGCTAATCATTGGAGAGCTACTGAAACAGGCAGATCTCTACATTTCTGAAGGCCTTCATCCCCGAATAATTGCTGAAGGATTTGAAGCTGCAAAGGAAAAGGCCCTTCAGTTTTTGGAAGAAGTCAAAGTAAGCAGAGAGATGGACAGGGAAACACTTACAGATGTGGCCAGAACATCTCTTTGTACTAAAGTTCATGCTGAACTTGTAGATGTCTTAATAGAGGCTGTAGTGGACTCCATTTTGGCCATTAAAAAACAAGATGAACCTATTGATCTCTTCATGATTGAGATCATGGAGATGAAACACAAATCTGAAACTGATACAACCTTAATCAGAGGGCTTGTTTTGGACCATGGAGCATGGCATCCTGATATGAAGAAAAGGGTGGAGGATGCATACGCCCTCACTTGTAACGTATCATTATAGTATGAAAAAACAGAAGTGAATTCTGGCTTTTTTTTTACAAAAGTGCAGAAGAGAGAGAAAAACTCCTAAAAGCTTAAAGAAAATTCATTGAAGATAGAGTTAAAAAAAAAATAGAACTGAAAAGGAAAGTCTGTGGTGATTCAGATAAAGGATTTGTTGTTATTAATCAAAAGGGGATTGACCCCTTTTCCTTAGATGCTCTTTCAAAAGAAGGCATAGTCACTCTGCGCAGAGCTAAAAGGAGAAATATGGAGAGGCTGACTCTTGCTTGTGGTGGGGTAGCCCTGAATTATTTTGACAACCTAAGTCCTGGCTGCTTGGGACATTCAGGACTTGTATATAAGTATACATTGGAAGAAGAGAAGTTCACCTTTATTGAGAAATGTAACAACCCTCGTTCTGTCACTTTATTGATCAAAGGACCAAATAATCACACACTCACTCAGATCAAAGATGCAGTGAGGGATGGCTTGAGGGCTGTCAAAAATGCTATTGATGATGGCTGTGTGGTTCCAGGTGCTGGCGCTGTGGAAGTGGCTATGGCAGAAGCCCTGATTAAATATAAGCCCAGTGTAAAGGGCAGGGCACAGCTTGGAGTCCAAGCATTTGCTGATGTGTTGCTCATTATTCCCAAGGTTCTTGCTCAGAACTCTGGTTTTGACCTTCAGGAAACATTAGCTAAAATTCAAGCAGAACATTCGGAATCAGGTCAGCTTGTGGGTGTGGACCTGAACACAGGTGAGCCAATAGTACCAGCAGAAGTAGGCGTATAGGATAACTACTGTGTAAAGAAACAGCTTCTTCATTCCTGCACTGTGATTGCCACCAACATTCTCTTGATTGATGAGATCATGAGAGCTGGAATGTCTTCTCTGAAAGGTTGAATTGAAGCTACCTCTGTATCTGAGTCTTGAAGACTCTGCAAAGTGATCCTGAGAAATACAGCTGTGGAATTTTTGTCCAAGTTTCAAATGGATTTTTCTCATATGAAAAAGGAGAGAACACTGGCATCTGTTGAAATTTGGAAGTTATGAAATTACAGTATTTTTAAAAATTGCACTGAAGAGTATTCACATAAAGCAGGTCTTTTACCCAGTGAACAGGATGTTTTGCTTTAGCAGCAGTGACATAAAATTCCATGTTAGATAAAATACATATATATATATACAATGCTATCTCAATGAATGCAGAAAAGACTTTTGATAAAATTCATCATACCTCCAATGTTAAAAATCCTCTAAAAACTAGGCACCACGGAACACACCTCAAGATAATAAGAACCATCATTGAAAAACTAACACCCAACGTTATCCTAAATTGACTAAAGCTTGAAGTGTTCCCTAGAGAACTGGAAAAAGACAAGAGTGCCCAACCTCATCACTCCTATTCAACATAGTGCTAGGAAGTGCTAGCCAGAGCAATCAGGCAAGAATAAGAAAAAAACGGAACCCAAATAAAAGAAAGGAAGTCATTATATTTATCTTCACAGATTATATAGTCATATATAGAAAGTACTAAACACTGTGCCAAAAGACTCCTAGAATTGATAAACTCCTTCATTAGAGTTTCAGGATACAAAATCAATGTACAAAAATCAGTAGAACTTTTATACATCAATAATGTTCATGCTGATAGCCAAATGAAGAATATAATATATTTATGATAGCCACAAAGAGAAGAAAATACCTAAGAATATAGCTAACCAGGGAGGTGAAAGGGTTTTTTTTTTTTTTTTTTTTTTTTTTTATACTTTAAGTTCTAGGGTACATGTGTATAACGTGCAGGTTTGTTACATATGTATACTTGTGCCATGTTGGTGTGCTGCACCCATCAACTCGTCAGCACCCATCAATTCATCATTTATATCATGTATAACTCCCCAATGCAATACCTCCCCCCTCCCCCCTCCCCATGATAGGCCCCAGTGTGTGATGTTCCCCTTCCCGAGTCCAAGTGATCTCATTGTTCAGTTCCCACCTATGAGTGAGAACATGCAGTGTTTGGTTTTCTCTTCTTGTGATAGTTTGCTAAGAATGATGGTTTCCAGCTGCATCCATGTCCCTACAAAGGACGCAAACTCATCCTTTCTTATGGCTGCATAGTATTCCATGGTGTATATGTGCCACATTTTCTTA
>NW_022299458.1:0-7847 GCF_002776525.5 Piliocolobus tephrosceles
TTTCTTTCTTTCTTTCTTTCTTTCTTTCTTTTCTTTTCTTTTCTTTTCTCTTTTCTTTTCTTTTCTTTTCTTTTCTTTCGATGGGAGTCTCGCTCTGTCACCCAGGCTGGAGTGCAGTGGTAAGACCTTGGCTCACTGCAACCTCTGCCTCCTGGGTTCAAGCAATTCTCCTGCCTCAGCTTCCTGAGCAGCTGGGATTACAGGCATGAGCCACCACGCCTGGCTAATTTTTGTATTTTTAGTAGAGACGAGGTTTCATCATGTTGGCCAGGCTGGTTTCGAACTCCTGACCTCAAGTCATCTGCCCGCTTCAGCCTCCAAAGTGGTGGGATTATAGGTGTGAGCTACCGCACCCAGCCTCTTCCTGCATCTTTATCTCTGCCTTCCTTTGTCTCTCTCTCTCTTTCATTCTCCTGCTTAGTCTTTTTCATTATTTGAACAGGTGGCCCAAGCCCATGGTACAAAATTTAAAAGATCCCAAAGGGAATAAATGGGAAAATCAGCCTCCCTCCCACCTTACCTCCCTCCCCATCCCCAGCCTCTCAGTTCCACTCCTCAGAGGCAGCCACTGATAACAAGTTTCTTGTGCTGCCTTCCAGAAATGTCTGCATGTACCAGGAAATACTTACATGCATATACAGATGTGTATTTTCCTTCATACAGATGTTAGCATAATGGGCCAGGCACGGTGGCTCACGCCTATAATCCCAGCATTTTGGGAGGCTGAGGCGGGTGAATCACCTGGAGTCAGGAGTTCGAGACCAGCCTGACCAACATGGTAAAACCCCATCTCTACTAAACGTACAAAAATTAGCTGGGCATGGTGGCTTGTGCCTGTAATCCCAGCTACTTGGGAGGCTGAGGAGGAGAATCACTTGAACCCGGGAGGCGGAGGTTGCAGTGAGCCAAGATTGCAAAAAAAAAAAAAAAAAAAAAGCTGAAGTTTGGCATAATGGACACATCCCTCTGCCCCTTACTTTTTCCTACTTAACAATGTATCCTGGTGGTTGTTCCCTGCTGGTACATAAAAAGCAATTTTGATCCTGTTAGTGGCTGTGTAATATTCCACTGAGCAGAGGAACCATGAATCATGGGAACAGCCATTGTCACTGGACATTTAGGGGGCTTGGAGTTGTTTGGTGTTTTTTATTTTATTTTGTTTTTTATTTTATTTTGAGACAAGATCTCACTCACTGTCGCCCAGGCTGGAGTGCAGTGGCACAATCTCAGCTCACTGCAACCTCTGCCTCCTGGGTTCAAGTGATTCTTCCACCTCAGCCTCTCAAGTAGCTGGGATTACAGGTGTGCACCACTATGCCTGGCTATTTTATTTTATTTTATTTTATTTCTATTTATTTTTTTGAGACGGAGTCTCGCTCTGTCGCCCAGGCTGGAGTGCAGTGGCACGATCTCAGCTCACTGCAAGCTCCGCCTCCCAGGTTCATGCCATTCTCCTGGCTCAGCCTCCCAAGTAGCTGGGACTACAGGCACCTGCTACCACGCCCGGCTAATTTTTTGTATTTTTACTAGAGACGGGGTTTCACCGTGTTAGCCAGGATGGTCTTGATCTCCTGACCTCGTGATCCGTCGGCCTCGGCCTCTCAAAGTGCTGGGATTACAGGTGTGAGACACCGCGCCTGGCCAATTTTTAAATTTCTTGTAGAGATGGGGTTTCACCGTGTTGCCCAAGCCGTTCTGGAACTCTTGAGCTCAAGCGATCCTCCCGTCTTGGCCTCCCAAAGTGTTGGGATTACAGGGGCCCTCTCTTCCTGTTTTCTGGCTCTTTGTGTATCTTTTTGCTCTCTCTGCCTCTCCCTGTCCACACTCTTCCCTCCTCCTACCCAACCTCAGTCCTGCCTCTCTGTCGCCCCCTGCAGGGTGAAGCAGGCTCACTGCCCCTCCACCTCACAAACCTCTGATTTGTATCTGGGGCAGGCAGCACCCACCCCAGCTCACCTTTCTCCTAACCCTGCCTCCTCCTGACCTGGCTGCACTTTCCCACCCTCCACAGCCCTGATACAGAGCCCAGGATCTGCTACCCCAGCCCCAGGTGCCCACCCTCCAGGACCCCTGCCCTTCCCCCTCTACCAGCAGGCTTGGGCCACGGGACACGCTGACTCCTGCGGGTGAAGGGTTTTGCAGCAGGTGTGGTGGGAGCTAGGCTTGGGCAGGTTGGAAGCGGTGCCTCAGCTGGGTCAGAGCCTCTTCCTCCTGCCGCCCAGCTGGGCCTTCCTGCCCTCCCTGCCCAGCAAGCAGAGCAATGTCATGTCAGCCCTGAGCTGGGGAAAAACAGACCTGCCCAAGGCCCTGCCCTGGTGAGGATGACATTCGGGCAGGGTGAGAGACTGTGACCCAGTAAACACAGCCACACGCGCATTCAGCATGCTGAATGCAAGAAAGGACCAATGGGGTGTGATAGGGAATAGCAGGGGAGGGGAATTTACCTGGCCTGGGGACGGCCCAGCTCTCTTTCTTTGTACCAGTAGAGAACAATCATCAAGCCATTTTGTTAGGCAGGAAAAAGCAAGAAGGGTGTGTGTCTTATGACAAGATGACTTGTTTCGTTTTGTTTAGACAGTCTCTGTCACCCAGGCTGGAGTGCAGTGGCGCGATCTTGGCTCACTGCAGCCTCGATCTCCCAGGCTCAAGTGATCCTCCCACCTCAGCCTCCCAAGTAGGTGGAACCACAGGCACGTCCCACCACGCCTGGCAATTTTTTTTTTTGGTAGAGATAGGGATTTTGCTGTGTTGCCCAGGCTGGTCTCAAACTCCTGAGCTCAAGCCATCCTCCCACCTCAGCCTCTGAAAGTGCTGTAATTACAGGCACTGTGCCAGGCCAGGCCAGTTTTTTTGTTTTGTTTTGTTGAGACGGAGTCTCACTCTGTCACCCAGGCTGGAGTGCAGTGGCGCTATCTCAGCTCACTACAACCTCTGCCTCACAGACTCAAATGATTCTCCTGCCTCAGCCTCCTGAGTAGCTGGTATTACAGGCACGCACCACCACACCTGGCTAATTTTTGTATTTTTGGTAGAAACGGGGTTTTGCCATGTTGGCCAGGCTGGTCTTGAACTCCTGACCTCCAGTGATCCACCTGCCTCACCCTCCCAAAGTGCCAAGATTACAGGTGTGAGCCATGGCGCCAGGCCATCAGCTGGTTTTTATTTCATCCAGTTCCCTGGTTATCGACAAGGTGATGCTTCCCAGATTTTCTTCTCAGCCCCGACCCCTCTCTCAACTCCAGCCCGTACATCCAGTTGTCCTGGCATCGCCCCTGTGGATACCTCATTCTTAACATATATGCATGGAGTACTTGATTTCCCAAGAACCCCCTCAAAGAGCTGCCTCATTCTCTGTCTGACCTCATCTCCCCTTCATTCTCTTCACCCTACACTGGCCTCCCTGCTCTTCCCCAACCCACCAAGCTCCGTCCCACCTCAAGGCCTTTGCACTGACCGTTTCCTCTCCCAGAATGCTCCTCTCCCAGGCCTTTGTGCAACCAGTTCCTTCCCCTTATTCAGGTCTCTGCTCAAATATCACCTCCTCCGAGAAGCCCTCCCTGACCACCCCAACTAGGCAAGGCTTCCACCTGCTCTTCTCTGCCCTGACAGCCCATTCTTCACTTTCAAGGCACTTAGTGCTGTTTGTCAATTAACTAGTTACTTGTTGACTTGTAACTAATTGACATCCCTTCCCCTACAAGGCTGCAAGCCCCATGACAGGAATGGCATCTGTTCTTTCACCACATTACACCCCAGTGCATAGAGCTTGACCACTGAAGGCATCTCATAAACATCTGTTGAAAGAACAGGTGGTAGAAAGGGCAATGAGAGGCTCCGGACATTGTCTGCGTTATAAAAATTATACTTTTTACCAGCCTGGGCAGCATAGCGAGACCCCCATCTCTATAAAACATTTAAAAATTAACTGGGCATGGTGGTGTGTGCCAGTGGTCCCAGCCTGCGGTAGGAGAATCACTTGAGCCCAGGAGGTTGAGGTTACAGTGAGCTATGATGGAGCCACTGCACTCCAGCCTAGGTGACAGAGAGAAACCCTGTCTCAAAAAAAAAAAAAAAAAAAAAAAAAAAAAATTAGGTGGGGTGCAGTGCCTAATACCTATAATCCCAGCACTTTGGGAGGCCACGGCAGGTGGGTCACCTGAGATCAGGAGTTGAGACCAGCCTGGGCAACATGGTGAAACCTCCTCTCTAGTAAAAATACAAAATAAATTATCTGGATGTGGTGTCGCATGCCTATAATCCTAATCCCAGTTACTGGGGAGGCTGAGGCAGGAGAATGGCTTGAATTTAAGAGGCAGAGGTTGCAGTGAGCCGAGATTGCACCACTGCACTCCAGCCTGGGCAACAGAGCGAGACTCCATCTAAAAAAAAAAAAAAAATTACACTTAAAAGTGTAATACTTAGGCTGAGTGTGGTGGCTTATGCCTGTAATCCCAGCACTTTGGGAGGCTGAGGTGAGCAGATCACTTGAGGTCAGGAGTTTGAGACCAGCCTGGCCAACATGGTGAAACCCCATCTCTACTAAAAATACAAAAATTAGCTGGCTGTGGTGACAGGTGCCTGTAATCCCAGCTACTTGGGAGGCTGAGGTGGGAGAATCACTCAAACCCGAGAGGTGGAGGTTGCAGTGAGCCAAGATCACGCCACTGCACTCCAGTCTGGGTGATGGAGCGAGACTCCAACTCGGGGGAAAAATCAAAGTGTAATACTTAAAAGAAGTAATACACATAAGTGATACCAAATCCAAAAGGTTCAAAGGACATAGAGTACAAAGTCATTGCCCCCCCTTGCCTGTCTCGGCCACTACCAGATCTCACCCCCAGAGTCTCCTTCTGGAAGAGATCTGACAAATCCTCATTTTTTGTCTATGTGTATATATATATGTATATGTATGTGTATGTGTGTGTGTATATATATATATGTATTTTCTTCTTCAGCATCCATTTTGAAGCACAAGACCCACTGTTCCATATCTTGCTTATCTTTTTTTTTTTTTTTTTTGAGACGGAGTCTCGCTCTGTCGCCCAGTCTGGGGTGCAGTGGCACAATGTCAGCTCACAGCAAGCTCCGCCTCCTGGTTTCACGCTATTCTCCTGCCTCAGCCTCCTGAGTAGCTGGGACTACAGGCGCCCGCCACCATGCCCAGCTAATTTTTTGTAGTTTTAGTAGAGACGGGGTTTCACCGCGTTAGCCGGGATGGTCTCGATCTCCTGACCTCGTGATCCGCCTGCCTCGGCCTCCCAAAGTGCTGGGATTACAGGCGTGAGCCACCGCGCCTGGCTATATCTTGCTTTTCTACTTAATAACTGCCTTGTAGATATTTCCTTATCAGCAACATAGAGAGAATTGCCATACTGTTTTTGTTTTGTTTCTTACTGAGGTATAATTTACATACAATAAAATACGCCCATTTTAAATCCACAGTTCGCTGAGTTTTGACAAATGTATACACCCATATAATGACAACTGCAATTAAAATGGAACTTTCTCATCAGCCCACAGCATTCACTCTTGCGCCTTTTTGCAGTGAAGCCCCACCAGCCTCCTGAAACTACAGAGCTGCTGTCTTTGATTCTAGATTAGTTTTGCTTTTTCCAGAACTTTATATAACTGGAATCACATAGTCGGTACTTTTATGTCTGGCTTCTTTCTTTCGTTTTTCTTTAATTATTTATTTACTTTGAATCAGAGTTTCATTCTGTCGCCCAGACTGGAGTGCAGTGGCGCAATTTTGGCTCACAGAAACCTGCGCCTCCCAAGTTCAAGTGCTTCTCGTGCCTCAGCTCCCGGGTGGCTGAGATTACAGGCATGCATCAACACCCGGCTAATTTTTGTGTTGTTAATAGTGACGGGGTTTCACCATGTTGGCCAGACTGGTCTCAAACTCCTGAGCTCAGGTGATCCACCCACCTCGGCCTCCCAAAGTGTTGGGATTACAGGCGTGAGCCACTGCACCCGGCTTTCTTTTTTCTTTATGCTCTAAAATCTATCACTGGCCAGGCCTAGTGGGCCACACCTATAATCCCAGCACTTTGGGAAGCCGAGGCAGGAGTATCTCTTGAGCCGGGGAGTGTGAGACCAGCATGGGAACACAGTGAGACCCCCATCACTACAAAAAATTTAAAAATTGTAAAATAAATAAATCAAATGTATCATTGTATTGCCTGGCTTCTTTCATTCATCAAAATGTGTTTGAGAGTTATCTGTGTTTTGTGTGTACCCATAGATCTTTCCTGGGCCAGGTGTGGTGGCTCACACCTGTAATCTAACAACTTTGGTAGGCCGAGGCGGGAGGATGGCTTGAGCTCAGGAGTTCGAGACCAGCCTGGGCAACATGAGGAGACCCCTGTCTCTACCCAAAAAATACACAAATTAGTTGGGCTTGGTGGTGTGTGTCTGTGGTCCCAGCTACTTGGGAGGCTGAAGCAGGAGGATCGCTTGAGCCCAGGAGATGGAGGTTGCAGTGAGCCTAGATTGCGCCCCTGGACTTCAGCCTGGGAGACAGAGCCAGACCCCGTCTCAAAAAAAAATAAAATAAAAAAATAAAAAATAGGTCACTCCTCTCCTTGCTGAGGGGCGCTCCATTGTGGTCATTCCGGTTTGTTTATGCACCCACCCATTGCTGGGCACTTAGGTCCCCCTCAGCTTGCGGCTGTTATGAAAAATTACCATGACCAGGTCTCTGGGCGGATGATGTTTCATCTCCCTCGGCTAAATACTTCGGAGCAGGGTCGCTGGGTCATAGGGTGTGAGTGTGTTTGGTTTTATAAGAAATTGTTGGCAGAGCAGGCGGGGGGCTCACGCCTGTAATCCCAACACTTTGGGAGGTCGAGGCGGGCGGATCACAAGATCAGGAGTTCAAGACCAGCCTGGCCAATATGGTGAAACCCCGTCTCTACTAAAAATACAAAAAAAATTAGCTGGGCGTGGCGGCACATGCCTGTAATCTCAGCTACTCAGGAGGCTGAGGCAGGAGAATCGCTTGAACCTGGGAGGCGGAAGTTGCAGTGAGCCAAGATCACGCCACTGCACTCCAGCCTGGGTGACAGAGTGAGACTCCGTCTTAAAAAAAAAAAAAAAGCAAAAAAAAGAAAAGAAATTGTCCAATCCTTTTCCAAAGTGGTCACACCACTGCTCGTGCTTTCTGCAATTCATGATATACGAGACCTGGCTTTGGGGAAGAGGGCCTGTGTTGGTCACTCAGGTCTTGACGTATTTGGGAAATACCATGTCAGGGGTTGAGCTCCCATATTAGGACCTTTACCGCTCCCCTGGTGGAGAGGGGGGGAAGTTTGGGACTCACAGTTAGAATGCACTTGGAGGCCAGGTGCAATGTGGTTCACGCGTGTCATTCCAGCACTTTGGAAGGCCGAGGCTGCAGTGAGCTGTGATCGGTATCACTGCACTCCAGCCTGGGCAACAGAGAAAGATCCTGTCTCGAAAAATAATAATAATGCACCTGCCGGGCGCGGTGGCTCAAGCCTGTAATCCCAGCACTTTGGGAGGCCGAGACGGGTGGATCATGAGGTCAGGAGATCGAGACCATCCTGGCTAACACGGTGAAACCCCGTCTCTACTAAAAATGCAAGGCCGGGCGCGGTGGCTCAAGCCTGTAATCCCAGCACTTTGGGAGGCCGAGACGGGCGGATCACGAGGTCAGGAGATCGAGACCATCCTGGCTAACACGGTGAAACCCCGTCTCTACTAAAAAAATACGAAAAACTAGCCGGGCGAGGTGGCAGGCGCCTGTAGTCCCAGCTCCTTGGGAGGCTGAGGCAGGAGAATGGCGGGAACCCGGGAGGCGGAGCTCGCAGTGAGCTGAGATCCGG
>NW_022299459.1:0-1148 GCF_002776525.5 Piliocolobus tephrosceles
GTTTTTATCTGAGGATATTTCCTTAGTCTCCATAGGTTTCAATGCAAACCAAAATATCCCTTCTCAGATTCCCCAAAAACTGTGCTACCATACTGCCCCTTGAAAGGAATTGTGTAACACTGTGAGATGAATTAACACATCACAAAGTAGTGTCTCAGAAAGTTTCTTTCTAGTTTTTATATGAGGATATTTTGTTTGTCACCATAAGCTTCCATGCACTCCGAAATATTCCATTGCAGATTCCAAGAAAACAGTGTTAGAAAACTCCTCAATGAAAAGAGCAGTGTAACACTGTGAGATGATTTCACACATCACAAAGCAGTTTCTCAGAAAGTTTCCTTCTATTTTTTATTTGAGGATATTTCCTTTTTCACCATAGGCCTCAATGCGCTCCCAAATATCCCTTTGCAGATTCCACGAAAACAGTGTTTGCAAACTGCACCATGAAAAGAAAACTCTTTGGGATGAATTCACACATCCCAAAAAATTTTCTCAGAAAGCTTCTTTCTTGTTTTTATTTGAGGATATTTTCTTAGTCACCATAGGCTTCATGGCAATCCAAAATAGCCCTTGTCAAATTCCCCAAAAACAGTGCTACCAAACTGATCCATGAAAGGAATCGTGTAACTCTGTGAGATGAATTAACACATAATAAAGCAGCTTCTCAGAGGGCTTCTTTCTAGTTTTTACATGTGGATATTTCCTTTGTCACCATAAGTTTCAATACGCTCCGAAATATGCCATTGTAGATTCCAAGAAAACAGTGTTAGCAAACTGTTCCACGAAAAGAACAATGTAACTCTGTGCCTTAAATTCAAACATCACAAAACAGATTCTCAGAAAGCTTCTTTCTAGTTTTTCTATGAGGGTATTTCTCTGTATATCTCAATGCGCTCCCAAATATCCCTTTGCAGATTGCATGAAAACCGTGTTAGCAAATTGATTCATAAAAACTAAGGTGTAATTCTGTGAGATGAATTCACACATCACAAAGTACTTTCTCAGATAGCTTCTTTCTAGTTTTTACCGGAGGATAACTCCTTTTTCACCATAGGCATCAATTCGCTCCCAAATATCCTTTTGCAGATTCCACGAAAACAGTGTTAGCAAACTGCTCCATGAAAACCAAGGTGTAACTCTTTGAAATG
>NW_022299460.1:0-3508 GCF_002776525.5 Piliocolobus tephrosceles
AACAGGTGTTGGAGAGGATGTGGAGAAATAGGAACACTTTTACACTGTTGGTGGGATTGTAAACTAGTTCAACCATTATGGAAAACAGTATGGCAATTCCTCAAGGATCTAGAACTAGATGTACCATATGACCCAGCCATCCCACTACTGGGTATATACCCAAAGGATTATAAATCATGCTGCTATAAAGACACATGCACACGTATGTTTATTGCGGCACTATTCACAATAGCAAAGACTTGGAATCAACCCAAATGTCCATCTGTGACAGACTGGATTAAGAAAATGTGGCACATATACACCATGGAATACTATGCAGCCATAAAAAAGGATGAGTTTGCGTCCTTTGTAGGGACATGGGTGCAGCTGGAAACCATCATTCTTAGCAAACTATCACAAGAACAGAAAACCAAACACCGCATGTTCTCACTCATAGGTGAGAACTGAACAATGAGATCACTTGGACTCGGGAAGGAGAACATCACACACTGGGGCCTATCATGGGGAGGGGGGATGGGGGAGGGATTGCATTGGGAGTTATACATGATATAAATCATGAATTGATGGGTGCTGATGAGTTGATGTGTGCAGCACACCAACATGGCACAAGTATACATATGTAACAAACCTGCACGTTATACACATGTACCCTAGAACTTAAAGTATAGTAAAAAAATAAATAAATAATTTAAAAAAAGCAAGAACTAAAGGAAACCATAGAAAAGAACAAAAGAATATCATGAAAATAATGTATACATAAAATGAGAATATCAACAGAGAAATCATAACAATCAATAAAACAAAAAGTTGGTTGTTTAAAAATATTTTTAAAATGAAAAAACACTTTGGGAGGCCAAGACAGGTGGATCATGAGGTCAGGAGATCGAGACCATCCTGGTTAACACGGTGAAACCCCGTCTCTACTAAAAATACAAAAAAAATTAGCCAGGTGTGGTGGTGTGCGCCTGTAGTCCCAGATACTTGGGAGGCTGAGGAGGGAGAATGGCATGAACCCAGGAGGCGGAGCTTGCAGTGAGCCAAGATTGTGCCACTGCACTCCAGCCTAGGCAACAGAGCAAGACTCCGTCTCAAAAAGAAAAAAAAAAAAAAATTACAAAACTTTAAACTAGTCTGACAGTAAACAAATGAGAGGAGACATGAACAGCTAAAATAAAAAATGAGATTATAGACATTACTATCAACCATATAAAAAAGGGTTAATTCAAAGAGAATACCATTATTATCTCTTTAGATTCAAATCTCAATTTTGAAAATAAAATTATAAATTACACAATTTATTGGAAATTTAAATTGATAAAAATAAAATTGCTCTATACTAAAGCTGAAAACGCTACGGAAGTAATATCAATGCTAAAATATTTACATATGTATGAGAAAATTCTTATTGCATTTCAAATTACATTACAAATAATTTAAAATAAAAACTCATTTTTTCTAATGACATGCTTTAAACTTTGTGTTGATTTTTTTTTACCAAAACCTTACATTATTTAGGTTTAAAAAATATTAAGATGGTCAACCCTGTTACTTCATGGTACCTTAGTAAGCTTCTAGAGGTGGGAGGTAGAAAACAGGCAAGAATGTGAATATTTTAAATGTGAAAAGGGAAGAATAATAGTACTTCTCACATGCCAAAACCTCCAAGATCATGACAATAAGCATTGACGGGTTCAGAGGTTCATATATCTAGTGCTGTGCTATACTCATAAACTCGGTGCTGACAATCTAAACAGTTTTAAATAAAATGAGGAGCTGAATATTATTAAGTGCATATGTTCAGCTCTAGTCATTCATATTGCCCTAATAGGCAAAACACTTGGGTTTCTATTTTTATTTAACTTTAACTGGCCATACCACTGCCAATTCTATTTTCTGTCATAGAATCTTATGTACAGTCTATTCTTATAACCAAATTATAGAAGCATAAAATACTGCTCATATGTTATTTTCCTGGAGGTTTCAACTCTTTTGTCAAAACAGCAAGCAACTCATTCCCATGATAATCTATTTCTGCAGTGGCACTAGCATGCAGACATCAAGGAATAAATTACATAAAGATGTAGTATTTCAGGTTCAAATACAACCTGTTTTGATATTTCATAGGTAAAAACAACAAAAACTTTGATCTTATTTCCCTGGAATCTTAGTATTTAATCAGCAGCAACTAGTTATATTTTGTGTCTCATTTCTGTTTTTCCACTTCTGGTTCATCTGCTTTTTTTCTTAATTTGAGTATTAATATCATACATATTATAATAGTACTATTATTTTAGGCTATTATTTTATTTTTAAGGCTTTTGATGTATTAATAATATGGACTCATATTTTAAAGTCAAACACTGCCGAAGAGTAGGTTTCCCAAACTGTCATCTTCATCTGATTGCTGGATGGAGATCAGTTTTTAACAGAAGCTGAGGGGACTGGAAATGTGAAGAAACGGAAAATTATAATGATAGGAATCGTCTTCTCTTTCAATGTGTCAATTAGTTTCTTCCAAATCAATAGAAATGTGAAGAAAAAGGAAGTGCGAGGTCAGGGTTCTGGATAAACCTCCATGTGGATACTGAAATCACTCAGAAAATGAGATGAGTAGGGTGCCTGATATACTATGAGTCTGGTTGGCAGTGACCAGGAGCATGTCTGAAGATGACTGTTCACAAGAGACCACTCACCAGAGATTTCACAAGAGGGGAACTGGCAAACTCACACAATAAAAGTTCAAAGTTCAAAGAAGCAGGCTTTTTAAAAATTTTTTTTTTTTTTTTTTTTTTTTATTATTATACTTTAAGTTCTAGGGTACATGTGCATAACGTGCAGGTTACATATGTATACATGTGCCATGTTGGTGTGCTGCACCCATCAACTCGTCAGCACCCATCAATTCATCATTTATATCAGGTATAACTCCCCAATGCAATCCCTCCCCCCTCCCCCCTCCCCATGATAGGCCCCAGTGTGTGATGTTCCCCTTCCCGAGTCCAAGTGAGCTCATTGTTCAGTTCCCACCTATGAGTGAGAACATGCGGTGTTTGGTTTTCTCTTCTTGTGATAATTTGCTAAGAATGATGGTTTCCAGCTGCATCCATGTCCCTACAAAGGACGCAAACTCATCGTTTTTTATGGCTGCATAGTATTCCATGGTGTATATGTGCCACATTTTCTTAATCCAGTCTGTCACTGATGGACATTTGGGTTGATTCCAAGTCTTTGCTATTGTGAATAGTGCCGCAATAAACATACGTGTGCATGTGTCTTTGTAGTAGCATAATTTATAATCCTTTGGGTATATACCCAGTAGTGGGATGGCTGGGTCATATGGTACATCTAGTTCTAGATCCTTGAGGAATCGCCATACTGTTTTCCATAATGGTTGAACTAGTTTACAATCCCACCAACAGTGTAAAAGTGTTCCTATTTCTCCACATCCTCTCCAACACCTATTGTTTCCTGATTTTTTAATGATTGCCATTCTAACTGGTGTGAGATG
>NW_022299461.1:0-9822 GCF_002776525.5 Piliocolobus tephrosceles
AGTTGGTTACTGAAGCTTGTGCATTTGTCACGTATTTCTCGTGTCATGGTTTTCATCTCTGTCATTTCGTTTATGAACTTCTCTGCATTAATTAGTCCAGCTGTCAATTCTTCCACTCTTTTTTCAAGATTTTTAGTTTCTTTGCGCTGGGTACGTAATTCCTCCTTTAGCTCTGAGAGGTTTGATGGACTGAAGCCTTCTTCTCTCATCTCATCAAAATCATTCTCTGACCAGCTTTGATCCGTTGCTGGCGATGGGCTGTGCTCCTTTGCAGGAGGAGATGCGCTCTTATTTTTTGAATTTCCAGCTTTTCTGCCCTGCTTTTTTCCCATCTTTGTGGTTTTATCTGTTGCTGGTCTTTGATGATGGTGACGTACTGATGGGGTTTTGATATAGGTGTCCTTCCTGTTTGATAGTTTTCCTTCTGACAGTCAGGACCCTCAGCTATAGGTCTGTTGGAGATTGCTTGAGGTCCACTCCAGACCCTGTTTGCCTGGGTATCAGCAGCAGAGGTTGCAGAAGATAGAATATTGCTGAACAGCGAGTGCACCTGTCTGATTCTTGCTTTGGAAGCTTCCTCTCAGGGGTGTACTCCACCCTGTGAGGTGTGGGGTGTCAGACTGCCCCTAGTGGGGGATGTCTCCCAGTTAGGCTACTCAGGGGTCAGTGACCCACTTGAGCAGGCAGACTGCCCCTTCTCAGATCTCAACCTCCGTGTTGGGAGATCCACTGCTCTTTTCAAAGCTGTCAGACAGAGTCATTCGCGTTTCACAGGCTTCTGCTCCTTTAGCTGAGCCCTGTCCCCAGAGGTGCAGTCTACAGAGACAGGCAGGTTTCCTTGAGCTGCTGTGAGCTCCACCCAGTTCGAGCTTCCCAGCGGCTTTATTTGCCTACTTAAGCCTCAGTGATGGCGGGCGCCCCTCCCCCAGCCTCGCTGCGGCCTTGCGGTTAGATTGCCGCAGACTGCTGTGTTAGCAGGGAGAGACTCTCCGTGGGCGTGGGACCCTCCCGGCCAGGTGTGGGATATAATCTCCGGTGTGCCGGTGTTACAGTGCAGTATTGGGGTGGGAATTACCCGATTTTCCAGGTGTTGTGTGTCTCAGTTCCCCTGGCTAGGAAAAGGGACTCCCTTCCCCCTCGCGCTTCCCAGGTGAGGCGATGCCTCGCCCTGCTTCCGCTCTCGCTGGTCGGGATGCAGCAGCTGACCAGCACCGATTGTCCGGCACTCCCAAGTGAGATGACCCCAGTACCTCAGTTGAAAATTCAGAAATCACCGGTCTTCTGTGTCGCTCGCGCTGGGAGATGGAGACTGAAGCTGTTCCTATTCGGCCATCTTGCTCCGCCCACCTATACCTTTCTTCTTCTAAAGGATTCCAGAATCCCTTTTGGAGAAAAAGCTACCAATAGATTTTCAGGAGTATAGTGATGACTATGGTGAAAAAGGAAATATCCTCAGACAAAAACTGGAGAGAAGACTTCTGTGAAACTGCTTTGTGTTAGACATATTATTCGTCTCGCATAGTAAAAACTTTAATTATATTTCGCAGTTTGGAAACTCCGTCATGCACAAATCCATGAAGGGACATTCGGGAGTACATTCAGGGCGATGGTGAAAGAGGAGATATCTTCAGATAAAAACTGGATAGAAGCTTTCTGAGAAACTAGTTTGTGATGTATTCATTCCAATGAGGGAGTTATACCTCTTTTCTCACAAGGCAGGGTTTGAACTCTGTTCCCGTGAAACCGAAAAAGTGATATTTCAGAACGCATTGAGGACTATAGCGAATAGTGAAATGTACTGAAATAAAATTGACAAAGAAGCGTTCCAAGTATTTGCTCTCTGATATGTGAATTCACTTCACAGAGTTAATGCTTACTCTTTGTTGCCCAGTTTCAAAAATCTATCTTTGAAGAATCTGTGAAGGGATATTTTGTGACGCTTGTAGGGTTGTGTTGAGCAAGGAGACATCTTCCGATGAAACCTGAAGAGAAAGTTTCTGAGCAACTGCTTTGTGATGTGTGTATTCGTCTCATAGAGTTAAACCATTCTTTGAATTCTGCTGGTTGAAATCACTGTTTTTGTGGAATCTGAGGAAGGACACTTGGGACCGATCCTTAGAATATGGAGAAAGCAATATCCTCAGGTAAAATCCAGAAGAAAGTTTCTGTGAAACTGCTCTGTGTCGTTTAATTCCTCTCACTCAGTTAACCCTCTCTTTTCAATGAGCAGTTTTCTAACACTGTGTATGTTTAGCATGTGATGGGATATTCGGGAGCACTTTGAGGCTTATGGTGAAAAAGGAAATATATTCAGAATGAAACTGGAGAGAAGCTTTCTGAGGAACTGCTTTGTGACGTGTGCATTCCACTCACAGTGCTATACTTCTCTTCTCATACAGCATCGGGGAAACCTTTTTGGAGAAAGAGTTACCAAGAGATATTCAGGAGCATGTTGATGTCAATGGTGAAAAGGGAAATAGCCTCAGACAAAAACTGGAAAGAATCTTTCTAGAAAACTACTCTGTGATATGTATAATCATCTCACATAGATAAAGCTTTCTTTACATTGTGCAGCTTGGAAACTGTCATGGACGGATCCACGAAAGGACCTTTGGGAGCACATTCAAGACTATGGTGAAAAAGGAAATATCTTCAGATAAAAACTGGAAAGAAGCTTTCTGTGAATCTGTTTTTTGCTGTGTTTATTCATCTCACATAGATGAGGCTTCCTTTACATTACACAGCTTGGAAAGCCCCTCTTGGATGGTTCAGCAAAGGGATATTAGGGATCACATTCAGGCCTATGGTGAAATAGGAAATATAGTCAGATAAAAACTGGAGAGAAGCTTTCTGAGAAACTGCATGGTGATATGTGCATTCCACACAGGGAGTTATAACATTCTTCTCATAAGGCACAGTTTGAACACTGTTCCTGTAAAACCAAAAGAGTGATATTCAGAGCATATTGAAGACTATGGCATAAAGTGAAATGTCGTCCACTAAAAAAAGAAAGAAACACTCGAAGAAAATGCTTTCTGACACGTCCATTCTTTTCACAGGGTTAAAGCTTACTCTATATTTCCCAGGTTGAAAGTCCATCTTTGAGGGTTCTGCGAAGGGATAGTAAGTGGCAACCGAAGGTCTGTGTCAAAAAAGGAAATATCTTTCATCGAAAATTGGAGAGAAGCCTTCTGCGTAACTCTTTTGTGATGTTTGTATTCATCTCATAGAGTTAAATCATTCTTTGGATTGAGCAGTTTGAAACCACTGTTACTGTGGAATCTGAGACAGGACATTTGGAAACACTCTTTAGAATATCCTGAAAAAGAAATAACCTCAGAGAGAAACCAGAAGGAAGATTTCTGTGAAACTGCTCTTTGTCACGCAAATTCTCCTCACACAGTTAAGCTTCTCTTTTCATTGGTCATTATCATAACACTGCTTTTGCTTAGTCTGCGAAGGGATATTCAGCAACGCTTTGAGGCTTACAGTGAGAAAGGATACATCTTCAGATAGAAACTGGAGAGTAGCTTTCTGAGGAGCTGCTTTGTGAAGTCTGCATTCCACACACAGAAATATATCTTTTTACTCAAAGAGGATTCCTGAATCCCTTTTGGAGAAAAAGGTACCAAGATACATTCTGGAGTATAGGGACAGCTATGGTGAAAAAGGAAATATTCTCAGACAAAACCTGGAAAGAAGATTTTTGTGAAACTACTTTGTGTTAGACATATTTATTCATCTCGCATAGTTAAAACTTCCTTTATATTACAAAGTTTGGAAACTCTGTCATGCACGGATCCATGAAGGGACATTCGGGAGCACATTCAGGCCTATGGTGAAAGAGGAGATATCTTCAAATAAAAACTGGATAGAAGCTTTCTTAGAAACTAATTTGTGATGTATGCATTCCAATGAGGGAGTTATAGCTCTTTTCTCACAAGGCAGTTTTTGAACACTGTTCCTGTGAAACCGAAAATGTGATATTTCAGAGTGCATTGAGGACTATGGCGAATAGTCAACTATACTGAAATGAAATGGAGTAAGAAGCGTTTCACGAATCTGCTCTCTGATATGTGCATTCACTTCACAGCGTTAATGCTGACTCTATATTGCCCAGTTTCAAAAATCTGTCTTTGAAGAATCTGTGAAGGGATATTTAGTGACACCCGGAGGGTTGTGGTGAGCAAGGAAACATCTTCCGATAAAACGTGCAGAGAAACTTTCTGAGCAACTCCTTTGTGATGTGTGTATTCGTCTCATAGAGTTAAAACTTCTTTGGATTGAGCAGGTTGAAATCACTGTTTTTGTGGAATCTGAGGAAGAACATTATGGAATGATACTTAGAATATGGAGAAAGAAATATTTTCAGGTAAAACCCAGAAGGAAGAGTCCTTTGAAACTGTTCTGTGTCGTCTTAATTCTGCACCCTCAGGTATGTCTCCCTTTTCATTCAGCAGTTTTCTAACCCCGTGTATGTTTTGCGTGTGATGGGATATTCGGGGTCACTTTTGGCTTACGGTTAAAAAGGAAATACGTTAGGACTGAAACTGAAGAGAAACATTCCGAGGATCTGCTTTGTGACGTGTGCATTCCACTCACAATGTTATACCTCTCTGCTCATACAGCGTCAGGGATACCCTTTTGGAGAAACAGCTACCAAATGATATTCAGGAGCATGTCCATTCCGATGGTGAAAAGGGACATAACCTGGACAAAACCTGGAAAGAAGCTTTCTAGGAAACTACTCTGTGATATGTGTAATCATCTCACATAGATAAGGTTTTATTTATATTACGCAGCTTGGAACTGTCATGGTCGGATCCACTAACTGACCTTTGGGAGCACATTTAGGACTATGGTGAAAAAGGAAATATCTTCAGATAAGAAATGGAAAGAAGCTTCCTGTGAATCTGCTTTATTCTATGTTTATTCATCTCACATTCATGAAGCTTCCTTTACGTTACAGAGCTTGGAAACTCCCTTGTGGATGGATCCGTGAAGGGATATTTGGGATCACATTTGGGCCTACGGTGAAAGAGGAAAAATGGTCAGATGAAAAATGGAGAGAAACCTTCTGAAAAACTGCTTGGTGATGTGAGCATTCCACTCAGGGAGTTATAACTTTCATCTCATTGGGCACAGTTTGAACACTGTTCCTGTAAAACCGAAAGAGTGATATTCGGAGCACATTGAAGACTATGGCATAAAGTGTAATGTCGTCCAATAAAAAACAGAAGGAAGCACTCGAAGAAACTGCTCTCTGACATGTCCATTCTGTTCACAGGGTTAAAGCAGACACTACAGTTCCCACTTTGAAAGTCAGTCTTTGAGAGTTCTGCAAAGGGATAGTGATTGGCAAACGGAGGCCTGTGTAGAGCAAGAAAATATCTTCCATCGAAAAGTGGAGAGAACTTTTCTGTGCAACTATTTTGTGATGTTTGTATTCATCTCATAGAGTTAAATAATTCTTTGGATTGAGCAGTTTGAAATCACTGTTTCTGTGGAATCTGAGAAAGGACATTTGGAAATGCTCTTTTGAATATCCTGAAAAAGGAATAATTGCAGAGAGAAACCAGAAGGAAGCTTGCTGTGAAACTCTTCTGTGTCATGTGAATTCCGCTCACACAGTTAAGCTTCTCTTTTCATTGAGCAGTATCATAACACTGTTTTTGTTTAGTCTGAGAAGGGATATTCAGGAGCACTTTGAGACTCGCGGTGAGAAAGGAAATGCCTTCAGATAGAAACTGGAGAGAAGCGTTCTGAGGAGCTGATTTGTGACTTGTGCATTTCACTCAAAGAAATATACCTTTCTTCTCCAAAAGGATTCCAGAATCCCTTTTGGAGTAAAAGCTACCAAGAGACATTCGGTAGTATAGGGACGGCTCTGGTGAACACGGAAATATCCTCAGACAAAAACAGCAAAGATTTCGGTGAAACTGCTTGGTGTTAGATATAATTATTCAACTTGCATAGTTAAAGCATTTCCTATATTACGCAGTTTGGAAAGTCCATCATGCGCGGATCCATGAAGGGACATTCAGGGGCACATTAAGACCTATGGTGAAAGAGGAGATATCTTCAGAAAAAGGGGATAGAAGCTTTCTGAGAAACTACTTTGTGATGTATGCATTCCGCTCAGGGAGTTATACCTCTTTTCTCACAAGGCATTGTTTGAGCACTGTTCCTGTGAAACCGAAAAGGTGATATTTTGGAGCGCATTGAGGACTATGGCGAATAGTGAAATATACTGAAATAAAATCGAGTAAGAAGCATTCCAAGGATCTGCTCCCTGACGTGTGCATTGACTTCACAGAGTTAATGCTTACTCTGTGTTGTCCAGTTTCGAAACTCTGTCTTTGAAGAATCTGTGAAGGGATATTTAGTGACGCCTGGTGGCTTGTGGTGAGCAAGGAAACGTCTTCCGATGAAACCTGCATAGCTAAATTCTGAGCAACTGCTTTGTGATGAGTGTATTTGTCTCATGGAGTTAACCCATTCTTTGGATTGAGCACCTTGAAATCACTGTTTTTGTGGCATCTGAGGAAGGACATTTGGGAATGATCCTTAAAATGCGGAAAAGGAAATATCCTCAGGTGAAATCCAGAAGGAAGCTTTCTGTGAAATAACCCTGTGTCATCTTAATTCCTCTCACTCAGTTAAACCTCCCTTTTCATTGATCAGTTTTCTCATCTTGTGCGTGTTTAGCATGGGATGGGATATTCAGGAGCACTTTGAGATTTATGGTGAAAAAGGAAATATGTTCAGACCAAAACTGAAGAGAAACTTTCCAAGGAACTGCTTTATGACGTGTGCATTCCACTCACAGTGTTATACCTGTCTTCTCATACAGCATCGGGGAAACCCTTTATTAGAGACAGGTACCAAGTGATATTCTGGAGCATGTTGATGCTGATGGTGAAAAGGGATATAGCCTCAGAAAAAAAGTGGAAAGAAGCTTTCTAGGAAACTATTCTGTGATATGTGTAATCACCTCACACAGGTTAAGTTGTCTTTACATTACACAGCTTGGAAACTGTCATGGACAGATCCACGAAGGGACCTTCAGGAGCACATTCAGGTCTATTGTGAAAAAGAAAATATCTTCAGATAAACACTCGAAAGAAGATTTCTGTGGATCTGCATTTCCCTATATTGATTCAACTGACATATTGGAAGCTTTCTTTACAATACGCGGTTTGGAAGTCCCTCGTGGATGGATCCGTGAAGGGATAGTAGGAATCACATTCGGTCTATAGTTAATTGCATTGTGACCTGTGAATACAATGCACAGAGTTACACTTTCCTTTTCATTAATCTGCTTGCTAACACTCTTTTCTTGAAATCTGCATTGTTATATTTCTTAGTGCATTGAAGCTGATGGAGACAAAGGAAACTTCCTTAAATAAAAACTAGAAGGTAGCTTTCTGAGAAACTTCTTTGTGATATGTGAATTCATCTCACCGAGCTACAACTTTGTTTTCATGAAGCAGTTTGCTAACACTGTTGTCGTGGAATCTGCAAAGTGATATTTGGGAGCGCATTGAGGCCCATGGTGAAAACGGAAGTATACTCAGATAAAAACTAGAAAAAATCTGAGAAATTGCTTTCTTATGTGTGTGTTAATCACAAAAAGATTCACCGTTCCCTTCTTGCAGCAGTTTGCTAACACTCTTCTTGTGGAATGTGCAAAGTGATATTTGGGAGCTCATTGAGGGCTATGGTGAAAAAGGAAGTATCCTCAGATAAAAACTGGAACGAAGTGTTCTGAGAAACTGCATTGTGACCTGTGAATACAACTCACAGAGTTACACTTTCCTTCTCATTGATCCGTTTGCTAACACTCTTTTCATGAAATCTGCATTGGAATATTTCTTTAGCAATGAATCTGATGGAGACACAGGAAATATCCTCGAATAAAAAGTAGAAAGCAGCTTTCTGAGAAACTTCTTTGTGATATGTGAATTTATCTAACCGAGTCACAACTTTGTCTTCATGAAGTAGTTTACTAACACTGTTGTCGTGGAATCTGCAAAGTGATATTTGGGATCGTATGGGGGCCCATGGTGAAAACGGAAATATTCTCAGATAAAATCTAGAGAAAAGCTTTCCGATAAATTGCTTTGTGATTTGTGAATTCATCACAAAGCATTCACCTTTCCCTTCTTGTAGCAGTTTGCTAACAGTGTTTTCGTGGAATATGCAAAGTGATATATGGGAGTACATTGAGGCCTATGGTGAAAACGGAAATATCCTCAGATAATAACTAGAAAGAAGCTTTCTCAGAAGTTGCTTTCTGCGGGGGGTGGAGCAAGATGGCCGAATAGGAACAGCTCCAGTCTCCATCTCCCAGTGCGAGTGACACAGAAGACCGGTGATTTCTGCATTTTCAATTGAGGTACTGGGGTCATCCCACTCGGGAGTGCCGGACAATCGGTGCTGGTCAGCTGCTGCAGCCTGACCAGCGAGAGCTGAAGCAGGGCAAGGCATCGCCTCACCTGGGAAGCGCGAGGGGGAAGGGAGTCCCTTTTCCTAGCCGGGGGAACTGAGACACACAACACCTGGAAAATCGGGTAACTCCCACCCTAATACTGTGCTGTAAGCACACTGGCACACCAGGAGAATATATCCCATACCTGGCCGGGAGGGTCCCACGCCCACGGAGCCTGCCTCCTTGTTAACACAGCAGTCTGCGGCAATCTAACCGCAAGGCAGCAGCGAGGCTGGGGGAGGGGAGCCCGCCATCGCTGAGGATTAAGTAGGTAAACAAAGCCGCTGGGAAGCTCGAACTGGGTGGAGCTCACAGCAGCTCAAGGAAACCTGCCTGTCTCTGTAGACTCTGTCTCTGGGGACAGGGCTCAGCTAAAGGAGCAGAAGCCTGTGCAGACGCGAACGACTCTGACAGCTTTGAAGAGAGCAGTGGATCTCCCAACACGGAGGTTGAGATTTGAGAAGGGGCAGGCTGCCTGCTCAAGTGGGTCCCTGACCCCTGAGTAGCCTAACTGGGAGACATCCCCCACTAGGGGCAGTCTGACACCCCACACCTCACAGGGTGGAGTACACCCCTGAGAGGAAGCTTCCAAAGCAAGAATCAGACAGGCGCACTCGTTGTTCAGCAGTATTCTATCTTCTGCAACCTCTGCTGCTGATACCCAGGCAAACAGGGTCTGGAGTGGACTTCAAGCAATCTCCAACAGACCTATAGCTGAGGGTCCTGACTGTCAGAAGGAAAACTATCAAACAGGAAGGACAACTATACCAAAACCCCATCAGTACGTCACCATCATCAAAGACCAGAGGAGGATAAATTCACAAAGATGGGGAAAAAGCAGGGCAGAAAAGCTGGAAATTCAAAAAATAAGAGCGCATCTCCCCCTGAAAAGGAGCACAGTGCGTTGCCAGCAACAGATCAAAGTTGGTCAGAGAATGACTTTGACGAGATGAGAGAAGAAGGCTTCAGTCCATCAAACCTCTCAGAGCTAAAGGAGGAATTACGTACCCAGCGCAAAGAAACTAAAAATCTTGAAAAAAGAGTGGAAGAATTGACAGCTAGACTAATTAATGCAGAGAAGGTCATAAACGAAATGACAGAGATGAAAACCATGACACGAGAAATACGTGACAAATGCACAAGCTTCAGTAACCAACTCGATCCACTGGAAGAAAGAGAATCAGCAATGGAGGATCATATGAACGAAATGAAGCGAGAAGAGAAACAAAAAGAAAAAAGAAGAAAAAGAAATGAACAAAGCCTGCAAGAAGTATGGATTATGTCAAAAGACCAAATCTACGTCTGATTGGGGTGCCTGAAAGTGAGGGGGA
>NW_022299462.1:0-1672 GCF_002776525.5 Piliocolobus tephrosceles
CCTTTTTAAATTTTTATATTTATTGCTCTAAAATAACATTTTTAGTCTATGAGCTTATCTATTCTGTAATCACTTTGATTTATTCTCTTAGCTTTTTTTTCTTCATATATACCTTTATTTTTTTTTTTTGACGTTTAAAGATGTTCATTGTAGCATTGTACAAAATATCACACATTGTAGGAAGTTAAATGTGTAAGTAAAGATTGATTGAATACAGCAATTCCTCATGCATCAAAGACTTAGATGAAAACAAGTGCCACACTCAAATTAAGTAACTGAACATATTTTAATAAAGGCATTGTTTACAATGACATGGGTACAAGTTTAGGAAAGCCAGAAAGGGAAATGTAGTATCCTGGAGTTTATAACTATGGAAAACTCCCAGTATCTCTTGACCTAATGGGAAACTCATGACAGCTGTGTGTAGAGGGCCACCTGATAAAAGGTATGACCCTTGGTGGGGGGAAGATGACAAACAAATAGATAACAAGTGTGCAGGAAGGTGGGAAGTAAGTGTCTCAACTTTGCTTTTCTTCTTTCTGTGTCTCCTGCCATTGGCTTTCACTGCACTGACAGATACAATCAGAAGCCACAGGGCAAGGAAGGCATTGAGGATCAAGAGCTCTTTCAGGCAGTCGTTTTAGTTCAGTTTCCCAGGACACAGAGCAGTGTGGAGAAGAGTGGAGACTGGATCCGGACAGACGAAAGGAAGTTATACCGCATAACACACACGTCAGTGTTCAATAGCAGAAAGGAGGTCCGGGTGAGTTCATACTTGTTTATATAGAATGATTTCTCCAAAATGGGTAAATGAAAAATGTTAATACCTGCAATCTAGTATTTTTAATATAAAATATACAATGTGACCATATACTTCTAAATCTACATATGTAATTATTTCAGTGAAAATATATACCTTAAATTGTTAACAATAGTCATTCCTGTAGCAGTAGTTAGTGGATATGGGTAGAAAATTGAGAGGGATTTTATTTTATTTTATTTATTTATTTTTTTTATTTTATTTTTTATTATACTTTAAGTTCTAGGGTACATGTGCATAACATGCAGGTTACATATGTATACATGAGCCATGTTGGTGTGCTGCACCCATCAACTCGTCAGCACCCATCAATTCATCATTTATATCAGGTATAACTCCCCAATGCAATCCCTCCCCCCTCCCCCTCCCCATGATAGGCCCCAGTGTGTGATGTTCCCCTTCCTGAGTCCAAGTGAGCTCATTGTTCAGTTCCCACCTATGAGTGAGAACATGCGGTGTTTGGTTTTCTCTTCTTGTGATAATTTGCTAAGAATGATGGTTTCCAGCTGCATCCATGTCTCTACAAAGGACGCAAACTCATCCTTTTTTATGGCTGCATAGTATTCCATGGTGTATATGTGCCACATTTTCTTAATCCAGTCTGTCACTGATGGACATTTGGGTTGATTCCAAGTCTTTGCTATTGTGAATAGTGCCGCAATAAACATACGTGTGCATGTGTCTTTGTAGTAGCATAATTTATAATCCTTTGGGTATATACCCAGTAGTGGGATGGCTGGGTCATATGGTACATCTAGTTCTAGATCCTTGAGGAATCGCCATACTGTTTTCCATAATGGTTGAACTAGTTTACAATCCCACTGTTGGTGGGATTGTAAACTAGTTCAACCA
>NW_022299463.1:0-1326 GCF_002776525.5 Piliocolobus tephrosceles
TTGGAAAAAACTGCTTTAAAGTTCATATGGAACCAAAAAAGAGCCCGCATTGCCAAGACAATCCTAAGTCAAAAGGACAAAGCCGGAGGCGTCACGCTACCTGACTTCAAACTATACTACAAGGCTACAGTAACCAAAACAGCATGGTACTGGTACCAAAACAGAGATATAGACCAATGGAACAGAACGGAGCCTTCAGAAATAATGCCACACATCTACAACCATCTGATATTTGACAAACCTGAGAAAAACAAGAAATGGGGAAAGGATTCCCTATTTAATAAATGGTGCTGGGAAAATTGGCTAGCCATAAGTAGAAAGCTGAAACTGGATCCTTTCCTTACTCCTTATACGAAGATTAATTCAAGATGGATTAGAGACTTAAATGTTAGACCTAATACCATAAAAACCCTAGAAGAAAATCTAGGTAGTACCATTCAGGACATAGGCATGGGCAAGGACTTCATGTCTAAAACACCAAAAGCAACGGCAGCAAAAGCCAAAATTGACAAATGGGATCTCATTAAACTAAAGAGCTTCTGCACAGCAAAAGAAACTACCATCAGAGTGAACAGGCAACCTACAGAATGGGAGAAAATTTTTGCAATCTACTCATCTGACAAAGGGCTCATTTCCAGAATCTACAAAGAACTCAAGCAAATATACAAGAAAAAAACAAACAACCCCATCCAAAAGTGGGGAAAGGATATGAACAGACATTTCTCAAAAGAAGACATTCATACAGCCAACAGACACATGAAAAAATGCTCATCATCACTGGCCATCAGAGAAATGCAAATCAAAACCACAATGAGATACCATCTCACACCAGTTAGAATGGCAATCATTAAAAAATCAGGAAACAACAGGTGTTGGAGAGGATGTGGAGAAATAGGAACACTTTTACACTGTTGGTGGGATTGTAAACTAGTTCAACCATTATGGAAAACAGTATGGCAATTCCTCAAGGATCTAGAACTAGATGTACCATATGACCCAGCCATCCCACTACTGGGTATATACCCAAAGGATTATAAATTATGCTACTACAAAGACACATGCACACGTATGTTTATTGCGGCACTATTCACAATAGCAAAGACTTGGAATCAACCCAAATGTCCATCAGTGACAGACTGGATTAAGAAAATGTGGCACATATACACCATGGAATACTATGCAGCCATAAAAAAGGATGAGTTTGCGTCCTTTGTAGGGACATGGATGCAGCTGGAAACCATCATTCTTAGCAAACTATCACAAGAAGAGAAAACCAAACACCGCATGTTCTCACTCATAGGTGGGAACTGAACAATGAGTTCACTT
>NW_022299464.1:0-3335 GCF_002776525.5 Piliocolobus tephrosceles
GGAAAAGAAGAAGTCAAATTGTCCCTGTTTGCAGATGACATGATTGTATATTTAGAAAACCCCATTGTCTCAGCCCAAAATCTCCTTAAGCTGATAAGCAACTTCAGCAAAGTCTCAGGATACAAAATTAATGTGCAAAAATCACAAGCATTCTTATACACCAGTAACAGACAAACAGAAAGCCAAATCAGGAATGAACTTCCATTCACAATTGCTTCAGAGAGAATAAAATACCTAGGAATCCAACTTACAAGGGATGTGAAGGACCTCTTCAAGGAGAACTACAAAACACTGCTCGTGAAATAAAAGAGGACACAAACAAATGGAAGAACATACCAAGCTCATGGATAGGAAGAATCAATATCGTGAAAATGGCCACACTGCCCAAGGTTATTTATAGATTCAATGCCATCCCCATCAAGCTACCAATGAGTTTCTTCACAGAACTAGAAAAAAATGCTCTAAAGTTCATATGGAACCAAAAAAGAGCCTGCATTGCCAAGACAATCCTGAGTCAAAGGAACAAAGCTGGAGGCATCATGCTACCTGACTTCAAACTATACTACAAGGGTACAATAACCAAAACAGCATGGTACTGGTACCAAAACAGAGATATAGACCAATGGAATAGAACAGAGCCCTCAGAAATAATACCACACATCTACAGCCATTTGATCTTTGACAAACCTGCGAGAAACAAGAAATGGGGAAAGGATTTCTGATTTAATAAATGGTGCTGGGAAAATTGGCTAGCCATAAGTAGAAAGCTGAAACTGGATCCTTTTCTTACTCCTTATACCAAAATTAATTCAAGATAGATTAGAGACTTAAATGTTAGACCTAATACCATAAAAACCCTAGAAGGAAACCTAGGTAGTACCATTCAGGACATAGGCATGGGCAAGGACTTCATGTCTAAAACACCAAAAACAACGGCAGCAAAAGCCAAAATTGACAAATGGGATCTAATTAAACTACAGAGCTTCTGCACAGCAAAAGAAACTACCATCAGAGTGAACAGGCAACCTACAGAATGGGAGAAAATTTTTGCAATCTACTCATCTGACAAAGGGCTGATATCCAGAACCTACAAAGAACTCAAACAAATTTACAAGAAAAAAACAAACAACCCCATCAAAAAGTGGGCAAAGGATATGAACAGACACTTCTCAAAAGAAGACATGCATACAGCCAAAAGACACGTGAAAAAATGCTCATCATCACAGGCCATCAGAGAAATGCAAATCAAAACCACAATGAGATACCATCTCACACCAGTTAGAATGGCAATCATTAAAAAGTCAAGAAACAACAGGTGCTGGAGAGGATGTGGAGAAATAGGAACACTTTTACACTGTTGGTGGGATTGTAAACTAGTTCAACCATTATGGAAAACAGTATGGCGATTCCTCAAGGATCTAGAACTAGAAGTATCATATGATCCAGCCATCCCATTATCGGGGATATACCCAAAGGATTATAAATCATGCAGCTATAAAGACACATGCACACGTATGTTTATTGCGGCACTATTCACAATAGCAAAGAATTGGAATCAACCCAAATGTCCATCAGTGATGGACTGGATTAAGAAAATGTGGCACATATACACCATGGAATACTATGCAGCCATAAAAAAGGATGAGTTTGTGTCCTTTGTAGGGACATGGATGCAGCTGGAAACCATCATTCTCAGCAAACTATCACAAGAACAGAAAACCAAGCACTGCATGTTCTCACTCATAGGTGGGAACTGAACAATGAGATCACTTGGACTCAGGAAGGGGAACATCACACACCAGGGCCTATCATGGGGAGGGGAGAGGGGGAAGGGATTGCATTGAGAGTTATAGCTGATGTAAATGACGAGTTGATGGGTGCTGACGAGTTGATGGGTGCAGCACAACAACATGTCACAGGTATACATATATAACAAACCTGCACGTTATGCACATGTACCCTAGAACTTAAAGTATAATAATAATTTAAAAAAAAAAGAATAAGGACTCTGGGACCTTAAGGGCTCCCTATAATGTTAAACAGAAAGGCAGGAGTAAAACAAGTAGGCACTTGAAGGGAGAATTGGAGTTGTTCAGAAAAAGGGGATCATGACTCCATAGAGATCACAGCAAACTCAGGTCACTGAGATCCGACTGTGGTGCCAATGCTTCTTAGATTTTCCATTACAGTAAAAACATTATACAGGAAAAATATTTATGCTGTATGTACTCCATCCCAAATACTCTTTTTAATGTGACATTGACATTGATCTTTGATGATCTTTGATTCACTTACATTTTAAATGTTATGAGATTAAATCTGAGTTTCAAACCCAAGCAAGGGAGGTCAGAGAACTATTTCTTTTCCAGATCCATAATGAAGATTGAGCAGAACTGGGTTTCCAAATTGCCTGAGGCCACTTTCTTCCAGGGCAATCTTTCTTTCAGCCCCTCAGGTGCTTGCTGCAACTTGACTCTAACTCATGCATTCATTATATAATTCCTTGGATGTAAACCCATCTCTACAGATCAAGAAATGGCTCATACTCTTTTGGCTACCAGATATATGGCACAAAAATAGCAATAAAGTACTGACACCAAAATCACTGAATGACTCTTAGACTCATTTAAATAATAGTCACTCTATTATTCATCACTGTCTAATTGTTCATTTATGAAAAAATTATTAATATTACTTTTAGAATGGAACAGTCAATGTGTCACTGAAAACAGTTTTTAAGCTTGAGAAAAAATATGGCTTTAAATTATGGGCAGTTTTCTAAATTCTTAAAAAACACTTTCTGCTTTTGCTATTCTGACCTTTATATGTTTCCAAGATACTATTTTAGAAATAATCATGCAATTTAAAAGAATAGATCATATTGTAAGTATACATCTTTAAAGAGGAAATCCTCATTTTGGATTTTGTAAGCCACATTCTGCAAAGCTTTCGATAATTTTCCTCTAAAATCCAAAAGTGTGGATAATGTCAATTAATATTTAGTATAAACAATATATATTGAAATAACTAGAAATGATTTAATATTCATTTTAATTCTTCCTGTATCAACCAAAAAAGTAGCAAAGTAAATTCTATGGGTCTGATTGCACTATTTTATCTGTTTCAGTAGTGTCTGTCTATTGGACAACTTTATGAGCATTAAATTATACATTAAATATTTATATTAATCAAATTAAATACTTTAAAATACTATTTCCATATTAGTTTGGCACAGAAGCAATTGTAGTTTTGGCCATTTATAAGTAATGTGACTACTTATGCTTTTGCCTTTTATAATAACTGCAATTACTTTTGTACCATCCTAATAATAATTA
>NW_022299466.1:0-1542 GCF_002776525.5 Piliocolobus tephrosceles
GCAAATCTCTAGGACAACATACCAATGGCATCAAAGCAAGAGTATACTTCAGTGATAGAGTGAATTAAGTTCCCTGTTTGGGACCCAGGCCAGGGCTAGAGAGACGAACTCTGAAATGTAGAGCTCAAAAATATATCCTCTGTCGGCCAGGCACAGTGGCTCACACCTGTAATCCCCAGCACTCTGGAAGGCCAGGGCGGGCAGATCACGAAGTCAGGAGATGGAGACCATCCTGGCTAGCACAGTGAAATCCTGTTTCTACTACAAATACAAAAAAATAGCCGGGCGTGGTGGTAGGTGCCTATAGTCCCAGCTGCTTGGAAGGCTGAGGTAGGAGAATGGAGTGAACCCAGGAGGCGGAGCTTGCAGTGAGCTGAGATCCTGCCACTGCTCTCCAGCCTGGTCAACAGAGCAAAACTCCGACTCCAAAAAAAAAAAAAAATACATATATATATATATATATATATACACACACACACTGTGTCTTCTCCATACCCAAGTGCCCCCTTCTGTGAGAGACTTCCTTACACCATTGCGGGGAAGAGAATTTTTCTCTGCTGTATTTGCTTGAAAGAATTAAAGGTGTAGGGCAAAGATTCTTGGAAATTATGTCATTTACAATCCTCAAAAGTGAGAAAAATGAAGCCCAGAAGAGAAGACCTTCCAGGAAAATTCCAGAGCCGGAGGTAGACCCGGTACATTGTTTCTGTTTTTGTTTTGAGAGGAAGTCTCACTCTATGGCCCAGGCTGGAGTGCAGTGGAGCCATTTCACTCACTGTAACCTCCGCCTCCTGGGTTCAAGCTATTCTCCTGCCTCAGTCTCCTGAGTTGCTGCGATTACGGGAGCCCACCACCACGCCCAACTAATTTTTGTATTTTTAGTAGAGACAGGGTTTCACCATGTTGGCCAGGTTGGTCTCGAACTCCTGACCTTAAGTGATCCGCCTGCCTAGGCATCCCAAAGTCCTCTGATTACAGGCGTGAGCCACCGCACCCAGCAGACCTGGTAAGTTTTAATCAAGTACTCTGAACTGTGCAACAAACACTAGGAAGTAATAGAAAAAAAAAAAAAAAAATCTAAAAACCCTCTGGAGAGTCAAAGAATTGCAGATTTTAAAAAGCATGAATACTTGAATTCGTGGTATTCAAAAACGACCTCGCACTTACCCGCATGTACAAACTGCCTGCCCACCTCTATCAGAGCATTTTTCAAGCTGTGCTACAGTTAACTATGTACTGCCCAAAGCCAACCTCTCCCTGCAGATCATAAGCTCTTAAAGACCAGGACTTCAGGAGAACAATCAAAACTTCAGAGAGAAGGGAGCCACCGAAACAGAGTTCATAGCAATGGGTCGGCAGGAGCTGATGACTGGAGGTGCGCGGTAGCTTTGGGGTCTGGGACAGCGGAGGGCAGAGAAGGCAAAAGGGCCTGCATGACATGCTACAGGGCTAGGAGCCACAGCTGCAGTGATTAGTTCAGTTTTGTCTCGTATGTCTGTTACTTATACACCATCTCTTGTTCAGAAAGAACTTCAGGTTGAG
>NW_022299467.1:0-1121 GCF_002776525.5 Piliocolobus tephrosceles
AGAGAAACCAAAAGAAAAAAGAAGAAAAAGAAATGAACAAAGCCTGCAAGAAGTATGGGATTATGTAAACAGACCAAATGTACGTCTGATTGGGGTGCCTGAAAGTGAGGGGGAAAATGGAACCAAATTGGAAAACACTCTTCAGGATATCATCCAGGAGAACTTCCCCAACCTAGCAGGGCAGGCCAACATTCAAATTCAGGAAATACAGAGAACGCCACAAAGATACTCCTCCAGAAGAGCAACTCCAAGACACATAATTGCCAGATTCACCAAAGTTGAAATGAAGGAAAAAATCTTAAGGGCAGCCAGAGAGAAAGGTCGGGTCACCCACAAAGGGAAGCCCATCAGACTAACAGAAGATCTCTCGGCAGAAACTCTACAAGCCAGAAGAGAGTGGGGGCCAATATTCAATGTTCTTAAAGAAAAGAATTTTCAACCCAGAATTTCATATCCAGCCAAACTAAGTTTCATCAGTGAAGGAGAAATAAAATTCTTTACAGATAAGCAAATGCTTAGAGATTTTGTCACCACCAGGCCTGCCTTACAAGAGACCCTGAAGGAAGCCCTAAACATGGAAAGGAACAACCGGTACCAGCCATTGCAAAAATATGCCAAAATGTAAAGACCATCGAGGCTAGGAAGAAACTGCATCAACATCAACTAATGAGCAAAATAACCAGTTAATATCATAATGGCAGGATCAAGTTCACACATAACAATATTAACCTTAAATGTAAATGGACTAAATGCTCCAATTAAAAGACACAGCCTGGCAAACTGGATAAAGAGTCAAGACCCATCAGTCTGCTGTCTTCAGGAGACCCATCTCACATGCAGAGACATACATAGGCTCAAAATAAAGGGATGGAAGAAGATCTACCAAGCAAATGGAGAACAAAAAAAAGCAGGGGTTGCAATCCTAGTCTCTGATAAAACAGACTTTAAACCATCAAAGATCAAAAGAGACAAAGAAGGCCATTACATAATGGTAAAGGGATCAATCCAACAGGAAGAGCTAACTATCCTAAATATATATGCACCTAATACAGGAGCACCCAGATTCATAAAGCAAGTCCTTAGAGACTTACAAAGAGACTTAGACTCCCATACAATAATAA
>NW_022299468.1:0-5621 GCF_002776525.5 Piliocolobus tephrosceles
GAGGGATTGCATTGGGGAGTTATACCTGATATAAATGATGAATTGATGGGTGCTGACGAGTTGATGGGTGCAGCACACCAACATGGCACATGTATACATATGTAACAAACCTGCACGTTATGCACATGTACCCTAGAACTTAAAGTATAATAAAAAAATAAAAATTAAAAAATTAAAAAATTAAAAAAAAATCATGCATCTTAAAGAACTAGGTAAGCAAGAGTGAAGCAAACTGAAAATTAGTAGAAAAAAACGAAGATTAGAGCAAAGTAAATGAAATTGTAACAAAAATACGCAAAAGATCAACAAAATTAAGTTTTTTTTGAAAATATAAACAAAATCAACAAACCTTCGCCAGACTAAGAAAAAAAGAAGACCCAAATATATAAAATGAACGACAAAAAAAGAAACATTACAACTGATACTGCAAAAAAATCAAATGAACATTAGAGATTACTACGAGTAGCTATATGCTCATAAATCTAAAAACTTAAAAGAAATGGATAAATATCTAGACAATACAAACTGCCAAGATTGAACCATAAAGAAATCCAAAGCGTGAATAAATCAATAATAAGTAATGAGACAAAATGATAATATAAATTCTCCTAGCAATTGAAAGCCTGAGTTCCGATGGCTTCATTGCTGAGTTTTACTAAACATTTCAGAAGAATTAATACCCATTCTACTCAAACTACTCCAAAAAACAAAAAAGGAGGATATACCTCCAGACTTATTCTAAGAGGCCAATATTACCCTGATACCTAAATTCTAAAAAGACACATCAAAAGAAAGAAAACTGTAGGCCAATAGCTTTGATGGGCAGTAATGTAAAAATCCTCAACAAAATATTAGCAAATCAATGTCAACAAACAAATTGAAAAGATCATTCATCATGACCAAGTGGGATTTCTCCCTACAATGCAAGAAAGGTTCAACATATAGAAATCACTCAATATGATACACTATATAAATACAATGAAGAAATAAATCATGTGATCCATTCAACTGATGCTCATAAGATACTTCATAAAATTCAACATCCCTTCATGATAGAAACTCTCCAAAAACTGGGAATAGAAGGAACATACCTCCACACAACAAACAGCATACATGAAAGACGCACAGCTAGTATCAAATTGAATGGGGAAATCCTGGGAGCTTTACCTCTACTATCTAGAACACAACAAGGATGTGGGTCAAAAACTAGGTGCCTTTGGGTGGTGGTGGAGTGAGAAGAATGGTGGTGGCTCAGACGCCATGAGGGACCCTTAGGGTTTAGAGGGCCTGAGAAGGTGGGTTATGGATACAAATATACCCACCTCTTTAGGCCATGGAGCTTTGGGAATCCGAGTCCTTGCATGACTGCTTTGTCCCAATTGGGCGAGACCTACATAGTCCTGATGACAAGGAACAAAGGAATTAATGGGCTAGGAAGGTGAGTGGACTCCCAGATGATCACAGGTAGAATGGTCAGCAGGCGGTTGGGTGGTAGGTCTTCATTCTACCAGACCATTGTCTTATAAGAAAAAACTTATAGAATGGCATACCACATTTGGCCAATTGGAAATACCCCACCACTCTTTGTGAAGATTTACTGGCTCTTTACAGAAGGCCTGTGTATATAATACGTAAAAGTTGTTCTCAACTTTCACCCAAACCTTTTAAAAGAAAACTTTTGCTACATCTACCTTTCTAGGTGTAAAGAGATTGCTGGCGTATGATGAAGTAGAGTGAGAAAATCACGCATCTTGTAAATTCCCATTTTTTAAAAAGTCATAGAAAATAAATGTCTTTTGAGAATGAATTTTTGAAATGGCATTGTTAGACCATTTCTAAAGCAACACCAGAAGTGACATGTCAACATTTGTTCAGTGGACATGGAGCAGAAGACTTGATGAGGAAAAGAAGGTGGTTGTGTGCCAGATTGGTCATATTTAGAAGTCATTTTTATATCACAACCATTTTTTTGTGCATTTTATTCCTCACTACTGTATATATGATTGGCATTGCTAAATACTATTTTGAAATATCTAGTTTTTCTAGATATCCTGAAGTGCCTTATATGTGTTAAAATTAGAGTTAGTAAAATAACATATTTTGTAATTATATTTTTGTTAAAATTTACATGAAATGTTGTTCTTTGGGGGAAATGGCCAAACCACTTCTTGAGTAATACATATTATGTTTATACACTAGTTCAGGGGAAGAGGAAGGAGGAGGAAGTGCACAGAGCTCGATGCCAGTGTGCTTACAGTGAGGTAAACATGGTAAAACACTGTCTTCACTAAAAATAAAAAAAATTAGCCAAGTGTGGTGGTGGGTGCCTATAATTCCAGTTACTCAGAAGGCTGAGTCAAGAGAATCACTTGAACCTGAGAGGCGGAGGTTGCATTGAACTGAGATTGTGCGGCTGCACTCCAGCCTGGGCAACAGAGTGAGACTTGGTCTCAAAAAAAAAAAAAAAATATATATATATATTTAACCATTCTCCCTATATCTGTGCATTTTCTTTTACTTATATGAGTAAATAATATATATCAAGAAAAATGAAGCCCCAATTTACAACATCTTGTTTTTCTAGATGTTAAAGAGGTTGCCAGTGTATGACCAAAGTAGAGTTAGTAAACTAATATATTATGTGTATTTTGATTTAAAATTCCTAGGGGAAAAAATGTCTTCTGAAAATTTAAGCATTACTACCCACTGGGTTGATGAAAATGGGAGGGTTTATAGGCTAGAAAGTTCATATTTGTAAGACTCCTTCAAATTATAACTCTTGTTGCATGTGTGCAGCTTATTCAAGAAAGTTGGGTATATAGTCAACAAATTAACATCTTACCTGAAACATTTAGTCTATCTAGATGTTTAGAAGTGCCTGACATATATTAAATGTAGAGGCAGTAAAATATCACTTTGTAAATATATTTTTGCTAGAATTCATAGTAAGTATTGTCTTTTGGATTTCAAATTGTTAAACTGCCTCTGTGAGCAGTATAGTACCATCTATACTTGTTTAGAACAAACTGCAAAAGGTAACATATGGGTGTGTTCATATTTGGACATTTTTCAGACACCGTTTTCCAATATGTTTTGTGCATTTTGTTTTGCTTGTGCTTATAGTATATATAATTGATGAATGAGTCCTAATCTTGCAATATCTAAACTCTAGATGTTAAGGAGTTTGCCAGTGTATGACAAAGGTCTTAGTAAAGTCAGCGCATTTTGTGCATTTTGTGATGAAATTCATAGGAAAGCTTGTTCTCCATAAGTGACTTTTGGATATGAATTTGTTCAACAACTCTTAAGCTTGTACTTGCCCACTGGATTGAAGACAGAAAGAAGTGAAGGGGAAATGGTTCAAGGCCAAAATGGTCATATTTAGAAGACACCTCAGATTATCACCATGGTTGTACGCATATAGTTTTACAGTGCTGTGTGTATAGTAGACAAGTCAATGTGAAATATCTATCCATTTTAGATATTTAGAAGTACTTGATGTATTTAAATTAGAAGTAGTAGGATAACACTTTTTGTAAACAAAAACTGATAGGAAATACTCTGTTTGAAAGTGGGATTGTTAAACCAACCCTGTGAACAGTGAATTCTCTGTACTTGTTCACTGACTTGAGGGATATGGGAGGAAATATATTGAAAAATGTGTTTTTGCTAGTGTGCACTAGAAAATTTAAGTTTATCCATCACTCTGTATGTTATGTTCATTTCATTTATTTTTGGTATACTGTATATATTGTATATATACTGAACAAATGATTCCTAATTTTATAATATCTACTCTGTAGATATTAAAGAGATTGCCAATAAATGATGAAAGTAGAGTTGGTAAACTAACACATTTTGTACACTTTGTCTTAAAATTCATAGAAAGATTGTATTCTGAAAAGAAATTGTGGAAGTGAAATGATAACATCAGCTCTAAGTGACACAAGTTCCTGTATCCACTGGGTTGGTTGTGAAGAAAAGTTGGAAGAAATTAAAGAATCTATACTAGAATGTTTCTGTTTGGAAGACACCCGATGTAACCAGTGTTATAAGTGTGTCATTTATTCAAAACCACTCGGTATATAGTGGACAAAGTTAAGGCTTTATTTGAAACACTAGTCTTTTTTTCTTTTTAATTTTACCTTACATTCTGGGATACATGTGCAGAACGTGCAGATTTGCTATATAGGTATACATGTACCATGGTGGTTTGTTGCATCTATCAATCCATAATCTAGGTTTTAAGTCCCGCATCCATTAAGTATTTGTCCTAATACTCTCTCTCCCCTTACCCTCCACTTCCCGACAGACCCCAGTGTGTAATGTTCCCCTCCTGGCATCCAAGTGTTCTCATGGTTCAACCCCTACTTATGAGTGAGAACATGTGGTGTCTGGTTTTCTATTCCTGTGTTAGTTTGCTGAGAATGATGGCTTCCAGCCTCATCCATGTCCCTGAAAAGGACATTAACTCATTCTTTTTTATGGTTGCATAGTATTCCATATTTGGGTTGGTTCCAAGTCTTTACTATTGTAAATAGTGATGCAATAAATGTACATATGGATGTGTCTTTGTAGTAGGATGATTTATACTCCTTTGAGTATATACCCAGTAATGGGATTGCTGGGTCAAATGGTATTTCTGGTTCTGGATCCTTGAGGAATCATCACACTGTCTTTCACAATGGTTGAACTAGTTTACACTCCCACCAACAGTGTAAAGGAATGCCTATCTCTCCACATCCTTGCCAGCATCTGTTGTTTCCTGACTTTTTAATAATGGCCATTCTAGCTGGCGTGAGATGGTATCTCATTGTGGTTTTGATTTGCAGTTCTCTAATGACCAGTGATGATGAGCTTTTTTTCATGTTTCTTGGCCAAATAAACGTCTTCTTTTGAGAAGTGTCTGTTCATATCCTTTGCCCACTTTTTGATGTGGTTTATTTTCTTGTAAATTTGTTTAAGTTCCTTATAGACTCTGGATATTAGACCTGTGTCAGATGGGTAGATTGTAACAATTTTCTCCCATTCTGTATGGGAGAAATTATCATACAGAGAACAGGGGGAATTTTCCCCAATTCTAAATGTTCACTTTAGTCTTTCTAGATGTTTAGAAATGCATAAAATATGTTAAGACTAGAGTCAGTAAAGAACACATCGTGTAGATATCATTTTGATTCACAGGAAATATTGTCATTTGAAAATTTATGAAACCATTTCTCAGAGCAGTACACATTATTATGTTTGTGCTGTTCCTAGGAAGAAGAAGAAAGTACAAAGAGCTTTATACTAGTGTTTTTATGATGAGGCACGATCGACCATTGTCCCTTATGTCTACATTTGTTTTACTGTGCTGTGTATATAGTGTATACAAATACACAAATGAGTTCTAATTTGCAACATACAAATAATAAAGAGGTTGCCAGTGTATGACAAAAGTAGAGTAAGTAAATTAATACATCTAGTGTATGTTGTGTTAAAATTTATAGAAAAGACTGTTCTGAAAAGCACTTGCATAAGTGAAATTGTTAAAAATCCCCTCTAAGCATTACAGATGATTATTCATGTCCATTGGGTGGATAGAAGTGGGAAAGGAAAAGAGTCTAGGTCAGGATGTTTCT
>NW_022299469.1:0-2071 GCF_002776525.5 Piliocolobus tephrosceles
AAGAATAGCATCTTTCCAGAGATTTCAAAACTTTGGATTTTCCTATTTCTTGCTCCTTGGTGAATAACTCGGTCCTGAATTTGTTCAGTGGACAGAGTAAGGTGGGTTCTTTTTTATTTTTTTATTTTTTATTTTTATTTTTTTTATTATTATTATACTTTAAGTTCTAGGGTACATGTGCATAACGTGCAGGTTTGTTACATATGTATACTTGTGCCATGTTGGTGTGCTGCACCCATCAACTCGTCAGCACCCATCAACTTGTCATTTACATCAGGTACAACTCCCAATGCAATCCCTCCCCCCGCACCCCCTCCCCATGATAGGCCCCAGTGTGTGATGTTCCCCTTCCCGAGTCCAAGTGATCTCATTGTTCAGTTCCCACCTATGAGTGAGAACATGCGGTGTTTGGTTTTCTGTTCTTGTGATAGTTTGCTAAGAATGATGGTTTCCAGCTGCATCCATGTCCCTATAAAGGACTCAAACTCATCCTTTTTTATGGCTGCATAGTATTCCATGGTGTATATGAGCCACATTTTCTTCATCCAGTCTGTCACTGATGGACATTTGGGTTGATTCCAAGTCTTTGCTATTGTGAATAGTGCCGCAGTAAACATACGTGTGCATGTGTCTTTATAGCAGCATGATTTATGATCCTTTGAGTATATACCCAGTAATGGGATGGCTGGGTCATATGGTACATCTAGTCCTAGATCCTTGAGGAATCGCCATACTGTTTTCCATAATGGTTGAAATAGTTTACAATCCCACCAACATTGTAAAAGTGTTCCTATTTCTCCACATCCTCTCCAACACCTGTTGTTTCCTGACTTTTTAATGATTGCCATTCTAACTGGTGTGAGATGGTATCTCATTGTGGTTTTGATTTGCATTTCTCTGAAGGCCAGTGATGATGAGCATTTTTTCATGTGTCTGTTGGCTGTATGAACGTCTTCTTTTGAGAAATGTCTGTTCATATCCTTTGCCCACTTTTGGATGGGGTTGTTTGTTTTTTTCTTGTAAATTTGTTTGAGTTCTTTGTAGGTTCTGGATATTAGCCCTTTGTCAGATGAGTAGATTGCAAAAATTTTCTCCCATTCTGTAGGTTGCCTGTTCACTCTGATGGTAGTTCCTTTTGCTGTGCAGAAGCTCTTTAGTTTAATGAGATCCCATTTGTCAATTTTGGCTTTTGTTGCCGTTGCTTTTGGTGTTTTAGACATGAAGTCCTTGCCCATGCCTATGTCCTGAATGGTACTACCTAGGTTTTCTTCTAGGGTTTTTATGGTATTAGGTCTAACATTTAAGTCTCTAAACCATCTTGAATTAATTTTCGTATAAAAAGTAAGGAAAGGATCCAGTTTCAGCTTTCTACTTATGGCTAGCCAATTTTCCCAGCAACATTTATTAAATTGGGAATCCTTTCCCCATTTCTTGTTTTTGTCAGGTTTGTCAAAGATCCGATGGCTGTAGATGTGTGGCATTATTTCTGAGGACTCTGTTCTGCTCCATTGGTCTATATCTCTGTTTTGGTACCAGTACCATGCTGTTTTGGTTACTGTAGCCTTGTAGTATAGTTTGAAGTCAGGTAGCATGATGCCTCCAGCTTTGTTCATTTGACTTAGGATGCGGGCTCTTTTTTGGTTCCATATGAACTTTAAAGCAGTTTTTTCCAATTCGGTGAAGAAACTCATTGGTAGCTTCATGGGGATGGCATTGAATCTATAAATTACCTTGGGCAGTATGGCCATTTTCACGATATTGATTCTTCCTATCCATGAGCATGGTATGTTCTTCCATTTGTTAGTGTCCTCTTTTATTTCACTGAGCAGTGGTTTGTAGTTCTCCTTGAAGAGGTCCTTTACATCCCTTGTAAGTTGGATTCCTAGGTATTTTATTCTCTTTGAAGCAATTGTGAATGGAAGTTCATTCCTGATTTGGCTCTGTTTGTCTGTTACTGGTGTATAAGAATGCTTGTGATTTTTGCACATTAATTTTGTATCCTGAGACTTTGCTGAAGTTGCTTATCAGCTTAAGGAGATTTTGGGCTGAGACAATGGGGTTTTCTAAATAT
>NW_022299470.1:0-1052 GCF_002776525.5 Piliocolobus tephrosceles
TTGAGCGTTTTTAGCATGAAGGGCTGTTGAATTTTGTCAAAAGCCTTTTCTGCATCTATTGAGATAATCATGTGGTTCTTGTCTTTGGTTCTGTTGATATGCTGGATTACGTTGATTGATTTGCGAATGTTGAACCAGCCTTGCATCCCAGGGATGAAGCCCACTTGATCATGGTGGATAAGCTTTTTGATGTGCTGCTGAATCCGGTTTGCCAGGATTTTATTGAGGATTTTTGCATCGATGTTCATCAGGGAGATTGGTCTAAAATTCTCTTTTTTTGTTGTGTCTCTGCCAGGCTTTGGTATCAGGATGATGCTGGCCTCATAAAATGAGTTAGGGAGGATTCCCTCTTTTTCTATTGATTGGAATAGTTTCAGAAGGAATGGTACCAGCTCCTCCTTGTACCTCTGGTAGAATTCAGCTGTGAATCCATCTGGTCCTGGGCTTTTTTTGGTGGGCAGGCTATTAATTGTTGCCTCAATTTCAGAGGCTGCTATTGGTCTATTCAGGGATTCAACTTCTTCCTGGTTTAGTCTTGGAAGAGTGTACGCGTCCAGGAAATTATCCATTTCTTCTAGATTTTCTAGTTGATTTGCGTAGAGGTGTTTATAGTATTCTCTGATGGTAGTTTGTATTTCTGTGGGGTCGGTGGTGATATCCCCTTTATCATTTTTTATTGCGTCTATTTGATTCCTCTCTCTTTTCTTCTTTATTAATCTTGCTAGCGGTCTGTCAATTTTGTTGATCTTTTCAAAAAACCAACTCCTGGATTCATTGATTTTTTGGAGGGTTTTTTGTGTCTCTATCTCCTTCAGTTCTGCTCTGATCTTAGTTATTTCTTGCCTTCTGCTAGCTTTTGAATGTGTTTGCTCTTGCCTCTCTAGTTCGTTTAATTGTGATGTTAGAGTGTCAATTTTAGATCTTTCCTGCTTTCTCTTGTGGGCACTTAGTGCTATAAATTTCCCTCTACACACTGCTTTAAATGTGTCCCAGAGATTCTGGTATGTTGTATCTTTGTTCTCATTGGTTTCAAAGAACATCTTTATTTCTGC
>NW_022299471.1:0-2527 GCF_002776525.5 Piliocolobus tephrosceles
GAGTAGCTAGGATTACAGGCGCCCATCACCACACCCAGCTGATTTTTGTACTTTTAGTAGAGATGAGGTTTCACCATGTTGGCCAGGCTGGTCTTGAACTCCTGACCTCGGGTGATCTGCTTGCCTTGGCCTCCCAAAGTGCTGGGATTACAGGAGTGAGCTACCACACCTGTCCCTTCCTATGCTTTTACAAAAGCTTGTATTCTCAGAGCATTATGATTACAACAGGGCAGATATTCTAATCCACATTTTACAGGTGAAGACACTTGAGGGACAGAATTGAAGAGCAATATGCCTCATGTTGAACATCTACTAAGAAGTGAAAACTCAGCAACAATGTTCAATACTAGCTTTTATTACTCCCCCCCCAAAAAAAAAATTCTAAGGATAAAGGAATTTAAAATACGTGGTGTAAATTCAGAAAAAGACCTATAATTGGAACTTAATAAATAAAAGAGATTTTTTAACACCTTAAATTTATAATCTTTTTCTGGCTAAGAATTCCAATTTCTTTTTGCATTGAGGATATAATTGCTTATATGCCAAAGGTAATAAGTGAATATTTTGTTGAAGTCAACTTTTATAATTGTGTTCTCTCAAAAAAAACTGGCATTATTTATCTATCTATGGCTTATAATTTACCTCTATATGTCAGTTTATTAAATTGTAAAATAGTTCTGCTAATGCCTTCTCATACTTAGTGCTATAAGCATTATTATTCCTATTTAACTGACGCAAAAACTGAGCTAAGATGTAAAATTCCCTATGTTTATATAACCACACTTTCCAGTTGATAAATGGATTTTTAGAATGTAGGTAAAGGATTATACAGTTAGAAAACCAGTATTGTATCACCACCATACATTACAGAAAGTGTCGTGATGGCCTACTAAGGATGAAATACAGGTTGAAAGTTAATAATTAGCATCCATTCCTGTATTACCAATCCGTTGCATGGGTATGTATTCCTCCATATATAGTCCATGTATTGTCAGCCTTAGTACCATACTCACTACATTCCCATGCTGAATTGCCCTCTCCTTGAAAAAATAGAGAAATCTAAGTTTGTTGTGCAGATTGCCACCTGCTTCTTTTTTAAAGATACACACTTTGTTCTATTTTTTTTTTTTTATCTAAATTGCCTCCCCATCCTCTGTTCCTGAAGCCAGCATGTGGAATATTTTCCATGATCATATCCAAAGTGGACTTACTGCATAGGAGAGTCACATTGCAGTTATGTGCACATGAAAAATGAGATAAATTCTTCTGCCTTTGGTGTATTTATAAAATGTGTTAAGCTTTCTTTTAACCATGAATAATTTAGGTATGACCCTTTGTAAATGCAAGAGAATAGATCAAATGCTATCCTAGCTCTGTGATGATATAGCCAGCAACTGAAAGAAAAGATCATCAAAGCCTCTTCCCTTTCTACGTACTCACCCACACTGTTAGAAATTATCTCAAATGGAAATTGGCCAAAGGATAGGAATTAATGTAGTAAGACTTTGACAGCAAAGATGATTAGGAGATTGGACAATTCCTTCCATTATATTGAACAATTTCTGACTAGAAGATGTCCCTGAGGTCCTTTTCTATTGGTTCTATTCTAATATTTTCATGTGCTGTCTAAGATGTTTATCCTGAAGTTAATTTTGTGTGGATAATTCTAACAGTCCATTTTTGAGTTTTAGAGCTGGCTCATTAATATCCATCCAGTTCACTGTTCCCACTTGTCTAACAATAAACCTTTCATTTTTTTGGATTTGTACTATAGTACAAATAACTTCATTTAAACAACTGGACTCTGCTTTTTCTTCATTACTCTCATGATGGTCATTATGCAGTTTTTGCATCAGGCTAAGGAGACAATCTCTGGCTTTCATTCAAGATAAAGAGCAAGACAGTATCAAATTCCATTCAAGACAAGGAAGACTGCCTTTGGCCGATAATAGTTGATCATGACATGAGGAAAACTATTTCACTAAAAATAGAAGAGAGAAAAAAGGGAGAAGTAGGGGGAAGGCAACGGAAGAGATCCAGAAAAAAGATTTAATGTTATTAATGCAAAACACCCAAACATGGAGATCAAGGAAAAAAAAAAAAAAAAAAAAAAAAAACATTAAAACATCAAATATATGTTTAAAAAAATCCTTTAAAAACACAAAAAAATCTGATTGAGGAAAAACATCAAATTTCAGGTTTATGTGAAGTCACAGACAACAATATTAATGATGCTAAAATGTACTGAACAGACCCACATATGAAAAAGTGAAAATACTTGAGAATTGTTTCTTTAAAATCAAACTACAACTGAGTTCAGAGGCCCTCTGGATTTTAGCAATTTTAAAGCAATCAGTGTTACTAATCTAATTATGATGAAGGTCGTAAGATACCTTTAACATATGGCTAATAAAATTGCAAAAGTGACAGACACTCGTTCAAGAGATTCATGCTGAGCAGCATATACATGTGTGAAAGGCACAATATTTCTTTTCCATTTGCATGGCTATATAACTATAATTCAAGT
>NW_022299472.1:0-2563 GCF_002776525.5 Piliocolobus tephrosceles
TTCTTATATGTATATTATAGATACTGTCTGTAAAACCAGTGTAACTAAACCAGAAAGTTCTATATAGATCACTTGAATGTATATTTTATAATTTATTCAGCTAAGTTTAAGTACACATCAAAGTTATAGTTTTCATTTGTAAAAGAAAATATGCATCTACATAATACACTGATGAATCAGTTTCCATAAAAGTTACCCCATGTATGTTTCAACAAGACAAATCAAAATTCTCAGTGATATCAGACACCATTTACCTTTTTACTTCCAAAGACTCTAAGTTTTTACCAACTTTTTCTGTCATTATATCATGCGTAAGGGAGACAATATTGATGATGTTTTAAAAATCATTTATTTCATACTTTTTATTTGAATGCTCAAAGAAAACAAAATATGTGCTCTCGGCTGGGTGCGATGGTGCACACCTGTAATCCCAGCACTTTGGGAGGCTGAGGCGGGTGGATCACCTGAGGTCAGGAGTTCAAGACCAGCCTGGCCAACATGGTGAAACCCCGTCCTTGCTAAAAATACAAAAATTAACTGGGTGAAGTGGAAGGAGCCTGTAATCCCAGCTACTCAGGAGGCTGAGTGAGGCAGGAGAATCACTTGAACTCAGGAGGCAGAGGTTGCAGTGAGCCGAGATTGTGCCACTGCATTCCAGCCTGGGTAGCAGAGCAAGATTGTCTCAAAAACAAAACACAACAAAACAAACAAACAAACAAAAAACAACAAAAAAAAGTGTGTTCTCTGGGAGTTATTGTCATATCCTGATTTTACTTTTTAGGTTCACCCTCCCCGCAAAAAAAACTACCATGACGCATGATGCATGATGAATGCTGTGTAAGATTTCAGCTTTTGTAATGCATTTACTGAGACCTGTTAGAATTTCTACACATTCTTGCATAGTATTTCTTCCAATTAGTTTTATTTGTGGCTTTGGGGACCTTCTTTTATATTGCAGATTTTACATAAAGTAACCAGGAATTGTTCTCATGTAAATTATTGAGAGAACCCTATGCCACCTTTTTCAAAGAAAAATGAAGGAGGGAACTTTATATTATAATCTTATTTAAAATGTTCAAATATCCCATATGAATGAAAATCACCCGAATGTTACTGCTACTAAAACGTCATTTTCTAATTATTATTACCTTTATTATTATTGAGATGGAGTCTTGCCCCGTCACCCAGGTTGGAGTGCAATGGTGTGATCTCAGCTCACTGTAACCTCCACTCCCCAGGTTCAAGCGATGCTCCTGCCTCAGCCTTCCAAGTAGCTGGGACTACAGGCACATGCCACTATGCCTGGCTAATTTTTGTATCTTTAGTAGAGACAGGGTTTCCCCATGTTGCCCAGGGTGGTCTCGAACTTCTGACCTTGTGATCCTCCTGCCTCGGCCTCCCAACGTGCTAAGATTACAGGCATGAGCCACCGCGTTCTGCCTCTATTATTTTTTTTGTCTGTGGCCAATTAGTCGAGTTACTTGAATCAACAGGCTAATGAATCTGATTATTTGTTCCATCCTTATCGAGACCTGCTAACCTTAGTTCAATCCTGCATTAATCCTCATCACTATCCCCAACCAACTGCTGTCCAAAGAAGTGCCAGTTATACTTTTCCTCACTAAGGTAAAATACAAATTAAAGAAAAATAGCATCATTATGTTTTTATTTACATAATGAAGTGGCTAAACGTTTATCGATTTACATGTATACGTCAAACTCAATGTATAGTGTATGCTTCCAGGTAATAGCAATTTGGATCAGACAGATAGCAACTGCTCAGTAGGCATATATGGCTACTGGCTAATTACACTGGAGAGTCAGAATTAAATCCTTGCCCTAATATCCCAAAAGAAGAAGGTTATAGCCCCATCAGATAAACTGTGTGTAGAATGAGGAAAATGCAATGTGCTAGGCAACATTAGTGACTCTTGATAACTTAGTGAGTGAGAAGGTAGAATCAAAGCACTTTTCTCATTTGTTGACTTCAAGGAAATATTGCTGGAAAAGAAAAGGAGAATCAGTGGAAAAATACCCACATGGTTTTGTAGACAAGAAAAAACATATTAGAAATTCCACACAAGCAACTATCATATCTTATAGGAAAAGAAATCACCCATATATGTAGAAGATATATGGAAAAAATAGATTTCTTTTAATGCTAATTTGAAAAATGATTTCTTAATGCAGAACAATCAAATATCTCTGTAACCTTTTTCCAAAGCTTACATTTCATTCATATCAATTATTGCTTTTGGAAAACATGTCTCCTTGGAGAGCTTTATACAACTGCCATTTTTTTTGTACAACTGCAGACTAAGATATGAATCATCCAGTTAGTAGTTTACATTGATCTAGTTTCATGTAGCAAATTTCATCAAGAAAAGCCAGTCCCATAACAGCTTCCATGAAACAAAATCACACAAAATGCCAAATAGCCAAGTTGAAAAATAGAGATTTTTTTCATTTGATATTTTTAAATAGATTTTTTTAATGTGTACATTTTGCTTTTATGAAACGTTATTTAGGAAATAACAGCAGTGAAAGATACGGTGACAATCTA
>NW_022299473.1:0-1089 GCF_002776525.5 Piliocolobus tephrosceles
AAATGTGTTCCCAAATACCCTTCTCAGACACCACCCAAACAGTGATGCCAAAGTGCTCCCTCAACAGAAACGGTTAGCTCTATGAGATGAATGCACACTTCACAACGGAGTTTCTCAGAAAGCTTCTCTTCTGTTTTTAAATGAATATATTTCTTTTTTCACCATTGAACTCTATACACTCCCGAATAACCCTTTGGAGATTCTACAAAAACCGTGTTAGCAAACTGCTCAATGAAAATAAAATTGAAACTCTGTGAGATGAATTCACCCAACACAAAGCAGTTTCTCAGAAAGCTTCTTTCTAGTTTAAATCTGATCATATTTCCTTTTTTACTCTAGGCTTCAATGTGATCCCAAATGTCTCCTCTCAGATACCATAAAAACAGTGATGCTGAACTGCTCCATCAAGAAAAAGTTTAAACTCTATGATATGAATACAAGCATCAGAAAACCATTTCTCAAAAAGCTTCTCTGCAGATTTTATCTGAAGTTATTTCCTTTTCATTATAGGCCTCTAGAAGCTCCTGAATATCCCTTTACAGATTCCGTAAAAACAGTGCAACCAAACTGCTCCATGAAAAGAATCATGTAACTCTGTGAGATGAATTCACAAATCAAAAGTAGTTGATCAAAAAGCTTCTTTCTAGTTTTTGTCTGAGGATATTTCCATTGTCACCCTAATCTTCAATGCACTCCAAAATATCCCATTGTAGATTCAAAGAAAAAGTGTTAGGAAACTCATCAATGTAAAGAACAGTGTATCTCTGTGAGACGAATTCACACATCACAAAGTAGTCTCTCAGGAAGCTACTTTTTGGTTTTTATCTGAGGGTATTTCCTTTTTCACTGTAGGCCTCAATGCACTCCCAAATATCCCTTTGCAGATCCCACGAAAAGAGTGTTAGCAAACTGCTCCATGAAAGGAAAGGTGTAACTCTGTGAGATGAATTCACACATCACAAAGAACTTTCTCAGAAAGCATCTTTCTTGTTTTTATCTGAGGATATTTCCTTTGTCACCACAGGCTTCAAAGCGATTAAAAATATCCATTCTCACATTCCCCAAAAACAGTGATACCAAACTGCTCCA
>NW_022299474.1:0-437 GCF_002776525.5 Piliocolobus tephrosceles
CCCAGCACCATTTATTAAATAGGGAATCCTTTCCCCATTTCTTGTTTCTCTCAGGTTTGTCAAAGATCAGATGGCTGTAGATGTGTGGTATTATTTCTGAGGACTCTGTTCTGTTCCATTGGTCTATACCTCTGTTTTGGTACCAGTACCATGCTGTTTTGGTTACTGTAGCCTTGTAGTATAGTTTGAAGTCAGGTAGCGTGACGCCTCCAGCTTTGTTCTTTTGACTTAGGATTGTCTTGGCAATGCGGGCTCTTTTTTGGTTCCATATGAACTTTAAAGCAGTTTTTTCCAATTCTGTGAAGAAACTCATTGGTAGCTTGATGGGGATGGCACTGAATCTATAAATAACCTTGTCATCACTCTCCATCAGAGAAATGCAAATCAAATCCACAATGAGATACCATCTCACACCAGTTAGAATGGCAATCATTAAA
>NW_022299474.1:447-948 GCF_002776525.5 Piliocolobus tephrosceles
TGCACACGTATGTTTATTGCGGCACTATTCACAATAGCAAAGACTTGAAATCAACCCAAATGTCCATCAGTGACAGACTGGATTAAGAAATTGTGGCACATATACACCATGGAAACCTATGCAGCCATAAAAAAGGATGAGTTTGTGTCCTTTGTAGTGATATGGATGCAGCTGGAAACCATCATTCTTAGCAAACTATCACAAGAACAGAAAACCAAACACCGCATGTTCTGGCTTATAGGTGGGAACTGAACAATGAGATCACTTGCATTCGGGAAGGGGAACATCACACACCGGGGCCTATCATGGGGAGCGGGGAGTGGGGAGGGATTGCATTGGGAGTTATACCTGATATAAATGATGAGTTCATGGGTGCTGACGAGTTGATGGGTGCAGCACACCAACACGTCACAAGTATATATATGTAACAAACCTGCAGGTTATGCACATGTACCCCAGAACTTAACGTATTAAAAAAAAAAAAAAAAAAAAAAAAAAAAA
>NW_022299474.1:1048-2345 GCF_002776525.5 Piliocolobus tephrosceles
TAAAAAAAAAAAAAAAAAAAAAAAAAGACAACGGTGGCCGCTGGATGCCAGGGAATCTCCTACTGCAGCCTTGGCAGCGGCTACATGCGGGGTCCAGGAGGGGACCGCGTGGGAGTGGTGGCCACGGGCAGCGTCCCAGTATCAAACCCCCAGGAGTCCCGTCCTCAGGACCTCCTTGTGCTGATCTCCATCGGGGGAGGGGGAGCTTCAGGGCGCCTGCTGGGGTCATCTCACGACCCCCCGTCAGATCCCATTCTGGACGCCTCCGGGTGAGAATGGATGGGCTGAGCACATCTATTGAGGCAGGCAGGGCCTGGCTGCAGCACAGAATGATCGCATGGGCCCCAAGGAGTGGTGTCAGCCGAAAGTTCACCGACCCCTGAGCCCTCTGCCTCCCACCTTTGAAAGAGCAGTGGACTGCCCTGATTAGAAAGGGCCTGGGGCTCTTGAGGCCTGTGGGATGATTGTGGCTTGCAGACAGACCCTGCCTGCCTCAATAGATGTGCTCCGCCCATGCTTTCTCACCCGTGGGGTCCAGAATCGGATCTGAAGTGGAGTCCTGAGACCCCAGCAGGCGCCCTGAAGCTCCTCCTCTCCCGGTGGAAATCGGCTCCAACCGAAGCAGGGTTGCAGAGAAAAACAATCATGACAGGGATCTCCAGGAAGTTTCTCCCTGACGGACTGGGAAGTGAACATTATGGAAGACATCCAGCCAGAGCAAAAAGCATCTAAGCCTCAGAGAAACAGGGGATACACAGCCAGAGGGAGGACGCAGCAGAGGCCAAAGCCCAGGTGGGGTACAGCACCGTGCCACTGCCATGGGCTTAGGGGAGGGGTGCCAAACGGGTGGCTTGTCCAGTGAGGTCAGTGTTCCAGTGACTGGGATTGTGGCCATCTCCCATTCCTGGCTTCCTCTTTCCGCCTGTGTCATGGTGTGGCTTCTTTTCTCAGAGAAGAGGCCTGAAAAGATACAAGCCTCTTCTGTGACGTGGGCCTCCTCCTCTCCTGCAGTACAATGAGCTCCGGTGGGGCTTTTGTCCCTGGCTGCAGTGTGTTCCTCTTAATCAATGAAAAGAGGCCGCACGGGTTAGGGATGAGACTTCAACTGCTCCGGGAGCCACGCATCTCCTCACGTGGTCCAGGCCTTCACAAACCCAAAGTGGAACCGCGGTGAAAACGGTTGACAAGTAGACACATGACCCAGGCACAGAGGCGGAGGGAGGCTCACCAAAGACACGCCGACAGGCAAGCAATCGCTTTTTGGCACACAGGGTACTTTCCTCCAGACAGACAGACA
>NW_022299474.1:2445-3652 GCF_002776525.5 Piliocolobus tephrosceles
ACACACACACACACACACACACACACACACACACAACCGACAAAGAGAGGGGAAGAAAGTCACAGAGAGTAAGAGACAGAGAGAGAAGCGAAAATGGGAGACACACAAACACATACACACACAGACAGTCACACAGCAGTGGCGCAGAAACAAACACCCCCAGGCAGCCGCTGAGGCTAGGGGTTCGGCTCTCGCCCAGAACGACCCTCGGTTGAGAGAGCTACCCACGGGCCTGCAGGCCGACCCGTCCTCGAGATTACCGGGGCACGACTTCTGGGGAGACTCACCCGAACAGCGTCCGGGCGGGCCTGAGGCTGGGATATGGCGCTGCTTCTCCCGGGCCCTGCCTGTGCTTTCAACATCCTGGTCAGCCCTTTGCCAGGACTCCTGGCATCCGGAGACAGTCCTGTCGACCCCGTGGAGAGGTCAGGCTGGAGCCTTGGAGCCCCGCCACCCAAGCACTGCCACGGAGGGCTCCTGTTTGCCAGGCCTCAGGGCGTGGTTTCTCTGACAACCGTGGGAACCACTGTGACGCGAGCACCCGCTCGCCACTCGCGCATGCGCATTGGCTGCGCCGCCCCGCGCTCCGCTGCTGGCAAGGATTCCGTATTTAATGAATGGTGCTGGGAAAATTGGCCAGCCATAAGTCGAAACCTGAAACTGGATCCTTTCCTTACTCCTTATACAAAAATTAATTCAAGATGGATTAGAGACTTAAATGTTAGGCCTCATACCATAAAAACCCGAGAAGAAAACCTAGGTAGTACCATTCAGGACATAGGCATGGGCAAGGACTTCATGTCTAAAACACCAAAAACAACGGCAGCAAAAGCCAAAATTGACAAATGGGATCTAATTAAACTAAAGAGCTTCTGCAAAGCCAAAGAAACTACCATCAGAGTGAACAGGCAACCTACGGAATGGGAGAAAATTTTTGCAATCTACTTATCTGACAAAGGGCTAATATCCAGAACCTACAAAGAACTCAAACAACCTTACAAGAAAAAAACAAGCAACCCCATCAAACAGTGGGCAAAGAATATGAACAGACATTTCTCAAAAGAAGACACTCATACAGCCAACAGACACATGAAAAAATGCTCATCATCACTGGCCATCAGAGAAATGCAAATCAAAACCACAACGAGATACCATCTCACACCAGTTCGAATGGCAATCATTAAAAAGTCAGGAAACAATAGGTGCT
>NW_022299475.1:0-1010 GCF_002776525.5 Piliocolobus tephrosceles
AGAGAGGGTGTGCCTCTTAGACCTTTTTCATATGTCAAAACCCATTATTTGCTCCTGATTATTCAGGGTTACCTGGGGGCACGTGATTCCTGTACTTTCTCAGTCTCCTCAACTTTAACATCTTCATCATTTTCTGTAAATACAGAAGTGTTCATTCAGATATTTCCCACTTCACACTCTGCAAACACAGTCAGCCCAATGTGCACAGAGAGATGGACATCTAGGCATGGGTCACCATTCAACTGAAAGCTCTCATGGTTTATCTTTAACAAAATGCCCTGCCATGGTTTCCTGATCCATCAGGCAATGCATTTCGGAACTGGAGAGCCACCAACAAGATGTGGCCAAACATTGAAAAGACCTTTGCTCCCCATATCACTGGGGGACTTGCCCAGCCTATCTCTGGACTTTGGCAGCTGTCTCCATCATCCCACCACAAATCTGATTCCCAGGCACAGGCTTGGTGTCCTGTCACAGTTCGCATTTTGAACTTAATTCTTTCTCTTAGGATAGGTCAAACTTGCCCCACAGTCGTCTATGCATCAGGAGACTTCACAGGCCCTCTATGTGGCTTCTCCTGCATTATTCAGGGACATGCTTTCACTGGGGAGTGCTCCAGTCTGAAGCACTTCCTCCCACCGAATGCCCCCACATCAAGTGCCTTCTCCAACACCACATGCTGAGGGGCTTTATCTCATTTTCAAAACTAGTCGTAAGTGTTCCCACATTTGGATGCTTCAGAACCTTGCAAGAGACAATGTGCCTGCCTTTGCAGATGGAGAGAGAGAATCTAACGAGGGAAAAATCACTCAGTCACCGACAGTTACTAAGAACATTGTCAAAGACACAGCCTGGGAACCTTCATTCTTAGTCCAGAGCTCTTTTCACAGTAACAGGCACCCTCCTGTCACAGCCTCCTTCCTCTCCTTTACAACTAGAGAGATGTTGCCTCTGGCTACAAACACCATCTTCCATCAAGGAAAGAGGGACATTCGCAATACTGTGACCTC
>NW_022299477.1:0-4780 GCF_002776525.5 Piliocolobus tephrosceles
CACCTTGGCCTCCCAGTGTGCTGGGACTAAAGATGTGAGCCACCACACCCCGTACTGGAGTTTTTATCTACTTTACTTCCTTACTGTATGGTATCTCTTAAACTTTGCTCCCCTAGGGGGGAAAAAACAACAACAACAAAAAAAAACAGCTCTTGTCAAGAGCAAATTCACTATAAAATTTTCTCTTCTTGGAATCTTTGCTTCCTTTCATCCCTTTAAGTAGATGTGTGGTAATAGCTCTGTTCTTATTACTGGTAAAGTTTTTATATTTTTCTTTATGGTACCATTCAATTACTTATGTTAAAAGAAAATTAAACGACTCAGTTTCAGTTTTCACATGTACAGAGGTTAGGAGTTTTTACTCTTATTTTTGCAAGAAGAAAACAGCGTTCAAAGAATTGAAAATGTGTGACTTTTCTTGGACAAGGGAACTGAGGTTTTAGAGCAACTCAAAATGTGGAGACAGGTGAATCCAGAGTCATTGCCAACACCTGCTTACCTGAAACGGGAGTCAATGGAGGAAAAACTGGTGGGACAACTTACATGGTCATGTTGATCAATTGTTGGAGGCTGAGCGTGGACTAATGAGAAACTATAGGAGCTGCAGTCTTACTGCTCTTCACACTTTTTTGAGCCCCACTATGAGCCCCACTGAGTTCTCCTGGTGAGGATCTGAGAAACCTACCCTCTTGCCTCTGGCAGGGGAAAGGGAAGAGCAATTTTATTTTATTGTTTAATGCCTAGAGCATTTTCCATAAGAAACACCTTCTGAGAAAAAGGCTTTATTAGAGATTTTCCCAAATAGGGAAAGTCATTTCTTCCCATGCCAGCCTTCTACTGCTTTTCTGTCTCATCAAATGAGGGCAAGGGGGAAGGTGGGGTGTTTTGTTTTTGTTTTTTTGCAGGGGATGTGAAGGAGGACTATGCCACTGGTGAAGATTGCATTCCTAAAATACAGGCCCACAGAAAGACTGAGATTTAATAATGAGATTATAGAATGCTTCACGCCCTCACCCATACACATATTACCTTCACATCATTAGGGGTCTAGTGTAAACATAGTGAATTACAGTTAAATGTGCTGCAAGACATAGACACGGAAATGTTTCTGCAGTGAGCAGGTCTATGCAAACCTACCCGCAAAGGCCTAGGACGCTAAGGGGAAGAATAAAGAGGCTGACAAATCCAGTTTGACAGAAAGAAACATTCGTTAATTGTAGGGACTTACAAACAGAAGCCATGTCTTGAGCAGCCAAGGGACAAGACGGTGAATCCCTGTCCGCAGACATAGGGTTTATATACCATATGGAAACTGCCTAAGGGCAGGATTTATGGTCAGTAAATGTTTACAATAACATCAAAGTTGTTTTGACCTAAGGGCAGAATTTTCGGGTATGTGAAAGTAGAAATCTTAGATGCATTCCCAGAACTGGTGTTAATCAGAAGTCAGCATGATGGATGTGCGTCCGAGAGGAAGTTGCTTCAGCCTCCACAAAGGTGAAGTTCTCAGGGAGGCCAAAGTGAGTGGCCAAGATTAAAATAATAATAAAAAAGAAATCAGAAGAGTTTGAGGCTCTGGCAACTAGAGCTCCATAAAATATTAAACATAGCCCAACTCCTAGCCAGATTAACATAAATAATCATACAAAATGTTTACTTACCTCAGTTCTTATTACCATGTACATTATGTTTGACTTGCAGCAACAAAAAATTACATAGCCTGTTAAACGATCAGGAAAAAAAATTAAAAGTAAAACTAAATGATGCTATGAAGAGATAAATTCCTCACGAGAATTAAACTCACATACAAGTTTTCAAATTATCAGGAAGGGAATTTAACTATAATGATTTAATTATCTACCTCACACTTTCTGGCTCTACTAGCTCAGTTTTAACTTTCCTGGCAAGTCTACAGTAGGTGATCACGGCAGAGGAGTGCGTTACAGTATTTGATCTCAATGATGGTTAAATGATCAACTAAGAATGCCTTCTATGAATAAGATAAGGCAAGAAAAAGACTTACGGAATGTGACACTTTAATTTCTGTTCTAGATCCTTCGTTTTAAAACACCAAATGACTACTTAATAAATGGCTTTCAACCTCAGTTTTATTTCCAAGCTTATGGATACCTTGATTTCTTTATCCATACACTCTGTGGATGTCTATACCCCAGGCTCCTGAAGATTGCTCTAAGACCTCTGTCCTATGCTTAGCCTCTGCTCCAGAGAAAGAAAAATAAATACTTCCTGAAGCTGTGTTTCACTCTTAACACTTCTAACTTCCTCTTGTCCAGTATCTAGTCCTAGCCTTTCACCTAGGAGGATGCAAACCCCATGAGAAGCAAGTTAGATTTGAGTAATAGAGAAACCTTTATGGCAGTTTAGAGGAAGTGTACAATTTTTCCAACAGGCAACGTAGAATAAAAAAATGCTTCTGCGCAATGACGTCCTATGTCTTTCTTGTATTTCTTAATGGAAAATATCATCCAACCTATATCAAATATAAAATATCTGACCATTGGAATAATAATATTTTTATTCTATTTTAGATTAGTTGAATATAAGCAGGTCTCCTAGGTAACCCAATCCATTGCTGATGGAACCTAAGCAGGAGTGATTTCGGCAGTGGCTATCTGAGACAAAAGTAATTATAGTAAATGCACTATGCAATACAAATGAGATAGAGCTATTGAAATTACTCCAAACATCTTTACAAAGAAAATACCTGAAGAGTTTTGTTTTTTTCTTTTCTTTTCTCTATTGCTTTGTGTTTTACCCTCTCAAAACTGCTTTTATAATGACATTATTTTCTGTGCAGGAGAAGCAGTAGTGTATATATAGAAGGTAGCTTGTGCTAAAAATTGAAACTTCCAGTATTTATTGCTTAAACCCCAAAGTGAGACGTTATTTTTTATTTTGAATTAACTTAAGGCCAATGAGATTGAATCCTTTAATTTCCCATTTCAGCATCAAATGTGAAATTGCGCATACAATGTAGTCTAATTAAAAGCAGTTACATTTGTTTTACAGGAAAACTTTCCAGAGAATAACTTTATAGGTTCTTGTGATTAGCATTTACTTCAAATGTAAAATTAAATTACATAGATTTTATTGTTTTTCTGTTGGAAGAAAAGATAACGGCATCAACTACTCAACTACTTTTATGCAGCTACTGTTAAATTTTCAATAAACACAATAGCTGAAAATGTGAAATTGTTCTACTTTAATATTTATTTTTCCAATTCTAGTACTTTTACGAATTAGTTGCAACAATATTAAGGCATAGCACCCTGTTTCATGCAGTTATATACAATAGAAAGGAGAAGTGGAAAAGTCCATCCCATAGTACATCCTTTTTTAGGGCTCATCTTGTTTTTAGTTCTGTGAAATTGGAAAAGATACTTATTTTTTTAAGTCTAAGTTTTATCTTATGTGAAATGGGTGGAAAGAACCTACCTCTAAATTTATTTCCAGAGCAAAATGCCCATCTTTATGTGATGTGTTTCACACAGAACCCAGAATATAGTAGGAATCAATATTTTTACTTTCCACATAGAATGAAGATCTCTCGGTTTAGTGTTTATCAATAGATTAGGACAAATTTTGGTGTTGCTAGGACATAAAAGCATTGTAATACAATCTGTGCCTTTATTAATGAAGATACTAAAGCATTCCACTGATTATTCCAATTTCCTAATATTCAGAGACAGGTTTACTTTTTGTTACCCCAAAACCTCAACTCTCCTATCCCTGGGAATAAGGCAGTTAATTAATTCCACCTCCTTTCCAGGAAGATGTGTCAGGGCCAACTTACATCCACAGATGAATTTCAGGACTACTTTACATACCTTCAAACCCCAGTGCTTCAGCTTTGTATGACAATATTTGAAAAATATTCCCTACGTAAAAAAGCATCGAGGGTACCCCCTTGGGATAGAAAGCAATTTCTGTATCAGCCTGTGATGGGACATAGAATAGGCAGCCAATAACTATTACTATGATTGAATCATTCTGACTTTAAACAGTAAGCATTTATCTTCACAGTAGGTGACTGCCACTGTGCTATGAGAGTGAAAAAGAACTATGAGATCAGCTGTGCCCACAGGGAGCTTATAGCCACATGAGAGAAGTGTATCACAAATATGAAAGAGTTAGAATAGACGCTACTTGACTTCACATACTTTTTACAAGTACTGTTGCTATTTGGAGAAAGGGTGCAATCTCTGCTGGCTGTGATACACAAAAAGCCTACCATTTTCCTACCTTTTTTTTTCAGCAGCTGTGTTTTCAACTAAGCCATAACATTTTGGCACATATTTCCCCACATCTTGACTTAGAGTTTCATGTCTTGACACAGTATGTCAGAAATCTCAGAATGGGGAAATAAAGACTGCAATTTACAAGCGTCAGCTAATTACAAATGTGTATAAATTCCCAAATTCAATTTGAATTGTATCTCCTTTCAAAATGGAATGTCAAAGAATGCTAAAATATTAAGACGTAATTCTGATTTGTTATGTGACTTAAAAAAAATCTAGGCCAGTAATAAGAAAATATATAAACAGAGAAGTATAACTCCCATTAAAATTAAAATGGACTCTGGTGGCCCATTTTTAAGTTTGCTCTTTTGAAAATGGAAGAACTGAATAAATTGGCAACTATTCAGCAATCTGTAGACAGGATTTCTATATGAAAAGGTCCTGAGGCCAGGAGAACTCAGAGGACGTAACATCCATTTAACCTAACCTCTGGATTTAATAGATGAAGACTATTACAGAAA
>NW_022299478.1:0-8633 GCF_002776525.5 Piliocolobus tephrosceles
AGACAAACAGAGAGCCAAATCATGAATGAACTTCCATTCACAATTGCTTCAAAGAGAATAAAATACCTAGGAATCCAACTTACAAGGGATGTAAAGGACCTCTTCAAGGAGAACTACAAACCACTGCGCAGTGAAATAAAAGAGGACAAAAACAAATGGAAGAACATACCATGCTCATGGATAGGAAGAATCAATATCGTGAAAATGGCCATACTGCCCAAGGTAATTTATAGATTCAATGCCATCCCCATCAAATTACCAATGAGTTTCTTCACAGAATTGGAAAAAACTGCTTTAAAGTTCATATGGAACCAAAAAAGAGCCTACATTGCCAAGACAATCCTAAGTCAAAAGGACAAAGCCGGAGGCGTCACGCTACCTGACTTCAAACTATACTACAAGGCTACAGTAACCAAAAGAGCATGGTACTGGTACCAAAACAGAGATATAGACCAATGGAACAGAACAGAGTCCTCAGAAATAATACCACACATCTACAGCCATCTGATCTTTGACAAAACTGACAAAAACAAGAAATGGGGAAAGGATTCCCTATTTAATAAATGGTGCTGGGAAAATTGGCTAGCCATAAGTAGAAAGCTGAAACTGAATCCTTTCCTTACTCCTTATACAAAGATTAATTCAAGATGGATTAAAGACTTAAATGTTAGACCTAATACTATAAAAACCCTAGAGGAAAACTTAGGTAGTACCATTCAGGACATAGGCATGGGCAGGACTTCATGTCTAAAACACCAAAAGCAACGCCAGCAAAAGCCAAAATTGACATATGGGATCTAATTAAACTAAAGAGCTTCTGCACAGCAAAAGAAACTACCATCAGAGTGAACAGGCAACCTACAGAATGGGAGAACATTTTTGCAATCTACTCATCTGACAAAGGGCTAATATCCAGAATCTACAAAGAACTCAAACAAATATACAAGAAAAAAACAAACAACCCCATCAAAAAGTGGGCAAAGGATATGAACAGACATTTCTCAAAAGAGGACATTCATACAGCCAACAGACACATGAAAAATGCTTATCATCAGTCGCCATCAGAGAAATGCAAATCAAAACCACAATGAGATACCATCTCACACCAGTTAGAATGGCAATCTTTAAAAAGTCAGGAAACAACAGGTGCTGGAGAGGATGTGGAGAAATAGGAACACTTTTACACTGTTGGTGGGATTTTAAACTAGTTCAACCATTATGGAAAACAGTATGGCAATTCCTCAAGGATCTAGAACTAGATGTACCATATGACGCAGCCATCCCACTACTGGGTATATACCCAAAGGATTATAAATCATGCTGCTATAAAGACACATGCACACGTATGTTTATTGCAGCACTATTCACAATAGCAAAGACTTGGAATCAACCCAAATGTCCATCAGTGACAGACTGGATTAAGAAAATGTGGCACATATACACCATGGAATACTATGCAGCCATAAAAAAAGGATGAGTTTGCGTCCTTTGTAGAGACATGGATGCAGCTGGAAACCATCATTCTTAGCAACCTATCACAAGAACCGAAAACCAAACACCACATGTTCTCACTCATAGGTGGGAACTGAACAATGAGGTCACTTGGACTTGGGAAGGGGAACATCACACACCGGGGCCTATCATGGCGGGGGAAGGTGGGAGGGATTGCACTGGGGGTTATACCTGATGTAAATGATGAATTGATGGGTACTGACGAGTTGATCGTTGCAGCACACCAACATGGCACAAGTATACATATGCAACAAACCTGCACGCTATGCACATGTACCCTAGAACTTAAAGTATATATATAAAAAAAAATTGTAACAAAACAAAACAAAAAAGACCTGGCTGTGCTGCTGCTGTTGCTGGATTCTTGGCAAGGCTGGCAACAGGGCACAGACTCCTTCTTCCTTATTTCCAGATACCACTTTGCAATAAGTCCGTATTACTGAAAACAGCCTCAGTGAATCAGTGTTCCTTTTAACTCAGAGTCTAACTGTACAAAATGATATTAAGTACCAAGCAACTTATTTTGTCAAATAAATATGGTAAAGCTGAAAAAAGACTAAAAGGTAAGTTGTTTTTCCTCTTTTTTGTCTTTAACAAATTTATAAAGGCAAATAAAACTGCTCAGTGCAAAATTCATACAATGTGGAAATGTTTAAAGTAAAAATGAAAATACCTCTCTTTGTTTTACACATTCCCAAAACTTCCACCTAGAGATATCAAATGTTAGCAGTTTAAAGTGTGCCTTTATTATTTTTTATTATTGTAGGACATGTCAAATTACTTTTGTAAGCATAGTATTATATATATTATACATATATCATGTATATAATTAAAATTGATTTCTAACTGATATTCTTGTTTTATTTATTCATTTTCTGGAGTACTATTCTCTGCACTCCAAACTGAAATTTCTTTTTTCTTCCTTATTATTTAAATCTAATAATCTAATGAATAAACCAAATATAGTAACAAGGCACGAGAGTGCCACAATTGTCAGGATAACTTCTATCCTTCTTTCTAAGATGTTATTAAAAAATCTAACTAAATCTAAGGATATCCACTCATATTACCTTGTTCTCTATCAACTGTGGAGTCATTTTTGGAATTTTTAAAACATCTTCTTGTGACAGATTACTAAATATCTGTTTGATACTTAGCAATGTTGTTACTAAGGTGAGAAATGGTGGATGGCCAGATTCAATTTTTAAATTGCCCTATGATAGACAAAAACTAGCACCAGAAATAAATTCACCTGTGGTCCTTCCCCAGTGAGTATTCTAGTTTGAGTAATCATGTCCATATATTCGCTAAGCCACTGGTCAGTCATCATGTCTCAAAGATACAGAAAGTTGAGATCATTTTGACTAATCTATATCTCTCATCAAACCAGTTTGTTCACAGCTCCTCTGCTGCTGAGTTCATTCTGAATAGCACCTGCTGTATCCAGTCAATTTCTTTTTGTATCCATCACCTCCTGGTCAATTCCAGGACTATTCAAAAGGATGAAATGTTTCTTGTTTCTTGCCTTTCCAGACTTGTTACCAAAAAGATGAAATAAGAACATCATTATCTGAGAATCTTTGTGTAAGAAATACTCTTGGGATTTTATTTTTCATTTTATTGCTTCCTGCTGGTATTATTTTTTAAAATCATTGATAGCCAGACAGGCTCAGATTCATGTAAGTTTTTGACCTACCTAAGGATATGGTTTGTCTGTGGGTAGGGTACTCATTATTTTACATTAAAAACTCATATAAAGATCTAAAGAAATTATATCCAACTTAAAAATCATGTACAGAATTATAAACTTGGTCAACTTTTAACATGACAATTTGATAAAGCCAAGTCACAAAAAAGTACCTTTTGAAAGAGTGAAAGTAAAGATTGCCTATTATCCATATGACCAGACTGTTCAGTAAGAGATCTGATTTTCATCGCAATAGAATCCAGCTCAGCATTTTCAAACAGGTCAGGTATTCTTCCTGAATTGATGATGTAGTTCAAATCTTCTAAAAATGAATCCTTAGGCAAAACACATATTTAATCAGGAATGAGTAAATTATTCATATATTCTACCCTAACCACATCAATTTGAGAAAGCAAGAAAGCAATAGCGATTAAGGAGAACTGAGGCTAAGTTTTTTTTTTTTAAAGCTAATATCCCCCACCCATCACCATTTTTTTTTTTTGAGACAAAAGTCTCAGCCTGTTGCTCAGTCTGGAGTACAGTGGCAGACTCATGGCTCACTGCAGCCTTGAACTACCAGGCTTAAGCCATCCTCCCACCTCAGCCTCCCAAATAGGTAGGATGAAAGGTGCATGCCACCATGCTTGGCTAATTTTTAAAATCTTCTTGTAGTGACTCGGTCTCTCTATGATGTCCAGGCTGGTCCATCTTCCCACCTTGGCCTCCTAAAGTGCTGGGATTACAGGCATGAGACACTGTGCCTGTCCCAAGACTAACGTTTTCATTCAAACCCATGAGAATATTTTTTTCTGAGTCAAAATAAGCTTTGTTAATCCATTCATTCATTCAAACATTAGAGAAACATATACTTGGTATGGAGTGTATGCCAAATAGCTGTGACAGGCACTTAGAAAAGAGGTATGGAGGAGTGGGTACAATAATGAATTAGGCAGGAACCCAGTTCAGGCAGTTCACAGAAGCCCTCAATACATCTACATTTGCGATTGAATAGTAGTAGACAAACTAGAAATAACATTGCTGAAGGATTATTTTAATTTAACTGAATTCATATCTATATAGGACCTCAAATTCAATGGAAAAGGTAACAGATGAGAAAAAATAGGAAAACAAACTCTGCCAGAAGAGTTATTATAAAAATAAGGATATTTTGCTTTTGAGAATATCCAAGATTTCTTAAAAAAAAAAAAGCTTTTAGAAAAGTAGGTAGCATTAGTGACTCTCTTCAGGAGACTCAGACACCCATAGGTTCATGGTATTTCAGTTCAGGTGGGGAAGGGCAGAGAGCTTGTGGGGAGCTCTCCAGTAGAGGCCAACAGAGGTAACACAGGGCTAACTTATTTCCTGTCTCACCTCGTATGTGATGGAGAACTGCCAAAGCTTGTTACACACTGATAGTTACGCACTCTTTTTGGGTCACATGAAAAGCAATGATATGGCCAGAAGAAGCCTGGAAAGTGTGGGAAACAGATCCAATGATCTCGAAGTCCTGAGTAACATGAGAATAGAGGAGCCATGTTCATTTCAGCTTTGGCCTGAAATGATTTTCTGAAACTGATTTATTAAATTAGAACAATGGACTCCTGGCATGGGAGAAACTATATCTTCTAAAATCCAGAAAGAAATTGTGTGGCAGAAACCTCAACTGGATCAACAGAGCTGGATATTTAAGTTTGGTGAAGGGAGAATATATAGATATAGCAGAAATCCTGGAGGAGTATAGTAGATATGGCACTTGGATTTGCTCTCAAAAATATGACATGAAAAAAATAACTCAATGGAGAAAGGCCCAGCACTAAGAGAAAAAACAGGATGAGGGGTTGAAACAATACTCAATAACTACATATGTCTGGATCAAAAACAATAAACAATATTCCCTTGAAATTTTGTCACAAGAGTAAATACAATCTGAGGTGGCATTCCTAATTTTGTCTTGGACATGGAAGAATATAGTTTGTGAAAAATAACAGAACTGAAAAAAAGTGAGTGATTAGCAATTTTTGCTTGTACATAAATATAGTATATTCTGGGCCTGGCGACTGGCCAGATGGCTGGCTAGAAGTACTTGGAAGTAGTCTTTCCCATAAGAAAGGACCAGTGTAACACATAAACAGTTAAGATTTGACTAGAATGTCAGTGGGAGAGTGCATGAGTACAGTGAGAGGATGGAGAGGTACCTGTGGTGACTGGAAGCCTAGGAGGACAATGTGGAGGCATCCTGCCTCTGCAGCCCTGTCTCCCCTGTCCAGATCAGCTGGGAGTCAAGAGGGACTTCTCCTGGTGAAGACAAGGTAAGCAGAAGAACCCCACTAGCCCCATTGCCATTGAAACACCTACAGTCATTATACAGGACAATCTCAGAGTCCTTTCTAGTCCTGGGCCCATTTTAGGGAGCTGCTGGAAATTCTTGCAGCTGCATTGCTCTGGATCAGGAGCACAAGGTGTGTACTTTCCACCCAACCTCACTCCCCCTGTGAGCCAAGCTACACCAGCATGGCACCATCTTGAGACCAGAGCTACCTCTGGAGTGGGCCCTGCTCTAGGGGCCAGTAACCATGCAACTCTCCAGCACTGGAACTTCATCTTCATTCTTCCACCAAGTCCCCATGGGTGGCTCTATGCCACAACCCCACCTGTGCAGAGCCTGGGCCCAGGATTGGCTTTGATTGTGGTCCTGCCAGCAGAGAAACCAATCCCCAATGCCTACACTTTTAGTCAGTGGAACAATCTGGCAGTCTCATTTAGGGTGACCCTACCCTTGAGCTGGCCAAACTGCTGTGTACTCTTCTTGAAGCAGGAGGGGTCCCAGAGCCACTGAACAGCTGACACATTCTTGGGCTGGCAGAGTGCTACATGCCCATGCCCAGGACCTGAGAAATAGCCCCACAAGTGCCTCCACTAAGGACATGCCCCTGGCCTGCCCAACAGCTCTGTGCCCACAATCAAGTCCTGAGAAACAGCCTTACAGGTCTCCCCTGGAACACACACCCCCAGGCTAGCCAAGCAAAACTTTGCCTGCATCCTAGGCCTGAAAAATAGCTCCGGGGGTTGCCCCTGGCAGACACAACCCCTTCAGGCCAGCTGAACAGCCATGCACCCATATCTCAGGCTTGAGAAATAGCCTTATGGGTCACCCCTGGTGGGCACACTCCCAGGCTGGCCAAGAAGCATTGTGCTTACCTCATGGACCTAAGAAACCGCCCTGTGGTGCATCCCCCATGCTGCAGACATGCCCCAGGCCTGCCTGATGACTCTATGCCTGTGCTAAGGGCCTAAGAATCAATCCCATGGGCAACCCTGGCAGACACACAACCAGGCCAGCCAAGTAACTGTATGCCTATGCCCCCAGCTAGAGTAGTAGCCCTATGGCTCCAAATCAAGTGAGCCAGATCCCAAGTTGGCTGATTCACTGCATGCATGCACATGCCCCTGACATGAGAAACAGCCTGGTGAACCCACCTCCAGCAAAGTTGCACCATTGCCTCCACAAACTCTCACAGCCTAGGCTGCTGAGACATTTGCAAATGTCACCAGCACGGATTACAACTGAAGAAACTACACGGAGACTACACTACTGTATCCATCTAGAATCAAGGCCATGCACCCAATGACTGACACTGTAAAACCCATACCTATGAATAAGTCTTTCCTTGTGAAAGCTACTCCATAAAGTTGGAAAGGTGATTGTTTTTCGAGATGCATAGAAATCAATGAAGGGACACATCAAACATGAAAAAGCAAGCAAACATGAAACCTCCAAAGGAACACAGTAACTCACCAGTAACAGGTCGCAATCATAAGAAAATATACAAAATGCCAGAAAAAGAATGTAAAATAATAATCTTAAGGAAATGCAGTAAGATACAAGATAGAGATTGACAATTCAACAAAATCAGGAAGACAGTTCATGGTTTGAATGAGAAATTCAATAGGGAGATATATATCATTAAAAAGGATCAAAAACACATCTCAGAGCTACAGTTTTCAATGAAAAATATATATAATTGAGAGCTTCTATGACAGATAAAACCAAGCAGAAGAAAGAATTTCTGAACTTAAGGGCATTCCAGAAGAAGAAGAGAAGGGGAAAGGTGTAGAAAGCATTTAATTAAATAACAACTGAAAACAATCCCAAGTCTTCAGAGAGAGTTAGTCATACAGATCCAGAAAGCTCCAATATCCCCAAATAGATTCAACCCCAAAAAAGTCTATCTGAGGAACATTACAGTCAACTGTCAAAATTCAAAGACTAAGAGAAATTTCCAAAAATGGAAAGAGAAAAAAGTCATCATATAAATGGGAAACCGGGGGCGGAGCAAGATGGCCGAATAGGAACAGCTTCAGTCTCCATCTCCCAGCGCGAGCGACACAGAAGACCGGTGATTTCTGCATTTTCTTTTTCTTTTTTTTTTTTTTATACTCTTTATCTTCTTTATTTTATTTTATTTTATTTTTATTATACTTTAAGTTCTAGGGTACATGTGCATAACGTGCAGGTTACATATGTATACATGTGCCATGTTGGTGTGCTGCACCCATCAACTCATCAGCACCCATCAATTCATCATTTATATCAGGTATAACTCCCCAATGCAATCCCTCAGGCAAGATTTCTGCATTTTCAACTGAGGTACTGGGGTCATCTCACTCGGGAGTGCCGGACAATCGGTGCTGGTCAACTGCTGCAGCCCGACCAGCGAGAGCTGAGGCAGGGCGAGGCATCGCCTCACCTGGGAAGCGCGAGGGGGAAGGGAGTCCCTTTTCCTAGCCAGGGGAACTGAGACACACAACACCTGGAAAATCGGGTAACTCCCACCCCAATACTGCGCTGTAACACCGGCACACCGGAGATTATATCCCACACCTGGCTGGGAGGGTCCCACGCCCAGGGAGCCTCCCTCCTTGCTAACACAGCAGTCTGCGGCAATCTAAGGGCAAGGCAGCAGCGAGGCTGGGGGAGGGGCGCCCACCATCGCTGAGGCTTAAGTAGGTAAATAAAGCCACTGGGAAGCTTGAACTGGGTGGAGCTCACAGCAGCTCAAGGAAACCTGCCTGTCTCTGTAGACTCCGCCTCTGGGGACAGGGCTCAACTAAAGCAGCAGAGGCCTGTCCAGACGCGAACGACTCAGTCTGACAGCTTTGAAGAGAGCAGTGGATCTCCCAACACGGAGGTTGAGATCTGAGAAGGGGCAGTCTGCCTGCTCAAGTGGGTCACTGACCCCTGAGTAGCCTAACTGGGAGACATCCCCCACTAGGGGCAGTCTGACACCCCACACCTCACAGGGTGGAGTACATCCCTGAGAGGAAGCTTCCAAAGCAAGAATCAGACAGGTGCACTCGTTGTTCAGCAATATTCTATCTTCTGCAAGCTCTGCTGCTGATACCCAGGCAAACAGGGTCTGGAGTGGACCTCAAG
>NW_022299479.1:0-12145 GCF_002776525.5 Piliocolobus tephrosceles
CCACCCACCCACTCATGTATTAGTCATTTATTGAGTACTTACTAAGGCAGTGAGACTGAAAGAGACAAAAATAAAGAGAAAATAAAGAAACAGCAGACTAAAAGATGAGGCATTTAATCCATTCATTCCATAACTAACCCATTAATTTATTCATTCAGCAAACATTTGAGACAAATGAGGCCATGCTCATATGTACTTGCTCATGGCCCACCACACGGTAAGCACTCAATAAATGTTAGTTGATATTACCATTATTAATGAGTGCCTACTGTGTGTCTGGAGCTTGTATGTGCATGGGAGAGATGTGGAGCTACAGAGGCAGATGGAGGAAGGGCGTGGCACAGAGAGGGTTGGGAAGAGAAGAGATGGAGAAAGGAAGGAAACAGACACTAAGAGAAGGAGGGCTTGGAGACACTCATTCAGTCATTCAACAAGCATTTTTTTTGGCCCCTTTTATATGCTAGGTTCTGGGATAGAAGAGCTAGCTCAGGGTCACCATGAGGCAGGAATGCTCTCTCTGTCATGTTCTTACCTGGCCCAGTGCCTGGCACATCTTGGGATGCAGTAAGACTCTGTTCAATGAATAAGAGGCTAAAGAGGAGGAAGATGGAGGCACAGGGTCTGGGAAGGAGAAGAGGGGAGAGTAGGGGAACAGAGAAAACCCTAACAAGAGGCAGCAGGGCCAGAGGGGAAGGGGGAATGCAGTTGGGGAAATTGAGGCCAGGGCAGGTTGTGGAAGCAGGTGGGACAGGGTCGCAAGGGTGGACAAAGCCGGCATCTGGCTGTACCCAGCCTGTCTTGCCATGAGAAGGGGACAGACATTCTCTTCCTTTCCTCTTCGCCGGGGGTTGAGATTTTCCATCTCAGGGCAGGTGCTAGGAAAGGGGGTCATTAGCATCCACAGTAGGGTAAGAAGTGTGCTCTCCTGTTGACAGGGGCACAGGCACAGATACGGCCTCTAATGAGGGCACTTAGGCAGCCACTACTATACCTCTTCCTGAACTTTGACCTTTGAGCCAAAATAAAAAGGAATACTGCCCCTGCCAGATCTCACTGAGGCAGCCCTCAGGACTCAGCAGCACCCCACTCCCTCCACCAGCCTGGACTTCCTGGGGTGGGGGTGGGGGTGGGGAGGAGGGCTTGCAGGAGGTGTCCGAGGGAAGCGAAGGGGAGATACAGAGCCCACTAGCTTTCAACAGGACCTGGGAGGGCTTGGGGACAGAAGGATGGGAACCCTGGGCACCCTGCTGCTCTGGCCCTCAGTTTCCACCTCTGGGCAGAGGTGGTACAGATTTTTCAGCACACAGACAACTGTGAAGCCCTGTTCCTTGGACATATCTGCAGAGCCTCTCCAGCCTTAGGCCCTTGCACTCACATTTCTCTCCACCTAGGACACCCTTCCCGCCCTCTCTGTGGCTGCCCCTTCACAACCCTTAGCTTTAGGCTTGAATGTTGACTCCTCCAAGAAACCTTCCTGGATTACCTTTCTTGTATCCACCCACTCTCTAACTTCAGCACCTCCCCCAACTCACATGGCATATCCATGTGCTCAGCTACTTGCTTCTTGCCTGTCTCACCCTCTAAACTGAAAGTGTTGCCTGAGTAGAGGTGGATGTGGTCTGGCTCAGCCAGTAGTCTCAGGGCCAACCTCACTGACTGGCAGATAGTGGGCACTCAAGAAACATCCACTGGCTGGGCGCGGTGGCTCACGCCTGTAATCCCAGCACTTTGGGAGGCCGAGGTGAACAGATCACTTGAGGTCAGTAGTTCGAGACTAGCCTGGCCAACATGGTAAAACCCTGTCTCTACTAAAAATACAAAAATTAGCCGGGCGTGGTGGTGCACACCTGTAGTTCCAGCTACCCAGGAGGCTGAGGCAGAAGAATCACTTGAACCTGGGAGGCGGAGGTTGCAATGAGCCAAGATTGCGCCACTGCACTCCAGCATGGGTGACAGAGCAAGACCCTGTCTCAAAAAAAAAAAAAAAGAAAAGAAAAAGAAACATCCACTGAATGAATCAATGACTCTGTGAATAAATAAAGGGGGCAGCTCTTGACCAAGCAAGGGCTGCGAAGGTGAATGGGCTCCATCCAAGAGATAAATGAATCCATGGCCAGCAAGGGGGACAGAGGAGGACCAGGCAAGTCCAGGGCATCTCCAGACCTCAGGACCATCCTCCAGGACACACACATAGGCAACCAAGAGGGGATTTCACAGAGCAGCTGAGGAAAGGGTCAAGTCAGGGCACATCAGGGACAGCAGGGCCGGGACCGAGAAAGGATATGGTTCAGCAGCGCCTGCTGAGGCTCAGGAGGAGCTGGCTAGGAGACTGTAAGCCCTGCTCCCTTCCCCAAACTGCCAAAAGCTTGTGGAAGTCTCTGGGCTTCCTAAAGGACCAGGAGGGAGGGCTCAACCTCACAAAGCAGGGAGTCTGCAGGTGACAGACAACAGGGTCATGCTGGAAGCAGAACCCGGGATGACTGAGTTTGCAGAGTGCCACACAAACCACATGCAGATGCCAGGCAAATGCCTCTGAGTCTAGAGTCTGGGCTGCAAGACTCAGTTCAGCAGAACCCACTGGGGGAGGATGGGGACCAGACAAGGTGGTCGAGGTGGGCTGGAGGCTCCCTGTCCCCAGCTAGGCCTGGCATGGAATACATAACAGGAGCCACATGCTGTCACCCCATCCAGGGCTTCTCTCCACTGTCTTTTCTTTCAGCAAGACTGTCATTATGGGAAAGAAAGGGTGAATGCTTTGGGGTTTCCAGCTCTTTCTAAGCCTCAGGAAAGCCACTGGATGGCCAGGAATGGAGATGATGCTTGAAGAAAACCCAGGAGAGGCAGCTGGATGTGTGCCAGGAAGAGAAGGTAGGGAGATGGATGGATGAATAGATGCAAAAATGAAATAAAAGATGAGCAAATGAATAAATGAATCAGTGACTAAGCAAACAAAGGAACAAATGGACAAATGGATGGACAGAGAGTTGGGTGAATAAACTGGTGGTTAGAAGAGAGAAGGAGGGGAAGGAAAGACAGAAGGCAGGCAGGTGAGCAATCAAGCATGAGAAATGGAATGAATGAATGAATGAAAAGTTTGATTGCTGAATGGCTAGATGAATAGAAACAGTGGGTAGGTGAGAGGATGGAATGACATTCAGATGAGAAAATGGTAGATGAATGGAAGGTTGGTTATATTGGTGTATGGCTGGACAGATGGCTGACAGATGGGTAGATGAGCAGATAGATATTTTAATGAGTGGATAATGGATGGATAGATTGGACAGGTGGACAAAAAAGTGGAAAGATGGGCATCTGGGTGAATGAATGAGATGGTAGATATATAAACGGATGGATGGATGAACAGATGTATAAATAAGAAGATAAACAAATGGAAGGCTGGATGTGTAGGTGAAGAGATGGACAGACGAGTAGATGAATGGGGGAGAGATGAGTAGGTAGATATGTAGGTGAATAAAAAAGCAGATGAGGCTGGGTGCGGTGGCTCACACCTATAATCCCAGCACTTTGGGAGGCCAAGGCAGGTGGATCACGAGGTCAGGAGTTCAAGAGCAGCCTGGCCAAGATGGTGAAAACCTGTCTCTACTAAAAATTAAAAAAAAAAAAATTAGCTGGGTGTGGTGGCAGCTGTAATCCCAGCTACTCAGGAGGCTGAGACAGGAGAATTGCTTGAACCCAGGACGTGGAGGTTTTAGTGAGCCAAGATCACGCCACTGCACTCCAGTCTGGGCAACAGAGCAAGACTCCATCTCAAAAAGAAAAAAAAAAGCAGATGAATGAATGGAGAGTTAGATGAGTAAATAGTTGTATAAATGAGTGGGTGGAGGGGTGAATGGGTAAATCGGTGAATGAATGGATGAATGGATGAACAGACAAATGTCCAATGGAAGGGTGGACAGAGGGGTAAATGGGTAGAGGAATGGATGATGGATTAATAGATAGATGGATGATGAATAGATGGATGGATGATGGATAGATGGGTAGATGGATGGATGAATGGATGATAGGTGGATAGATAGATGATGCATGGATGGATGGATGGATTAATGGATAGATGGACATATGGAATAATGATGAATAGATGAATAGATGGGCAGATGGAAGGATGATGGATGAATGGATGGATGGATGATGAGTAGATGGATAGAGGATGAATAGTAGATAGATGGACAGATGGAATAATGATGGATAGATGAATAGATGGATAGATGGAAGGATGATGGATAAATGAATAGATGGATGGAGGGATGATGAATGATGGGTGGATGGATAGATGGATAGATGATAGATGGCTGGATGATGGATGGATGGACGGATGGATGGATGGATGATATATGGATGGAGAGATGAATGGATTGATGGATAGATGTATGGATGGTTGGATGGGATGGATGGATGGATGGATGGATGGATGGATGGATGGATGGATGGATGGTTGGATGGATGGATGGATGGATGGATGGATGGATGGATGGATGGACGGATGGATAGAGGGATGGATGGATGGATGGATGGATGGATGGATGGATGGATGGATGGTTGGATCGATGGATGGATGGATGGATGGATGGATGGATGGATGGATGGATGGATGGATGGACAGATGGATAGAGGGATGGACAGATGGATAGATGGATGGATGGATGAATTGACAAATATGTGGATAATAGATAGAGGGGTGGATTGCGAATGGGTGAATGGATACAGAGGAGGAGACCACAGGCCAGGAATCTAACAATACTCACTCTATGATCTTCTTCCTCCACCTCTTGTTGTCACTGGGGTGGTGACGATAGGTGCCATAGTCAAAGAGTGAGTCCATGGGTGCTTTCTTGGGTCCAGGCACCACCGAGGACTCATATAGGGTGGACTCCAGCAGATCGATGGGGTTGGGCACCCCCTTGCGGAAGGCACCCTGGAACTTCATGCGCAGATTTTGTCGCCCATCGCCTAGGCCAGCAGGGCGACTGGCATCAGCCGGTGAGGGCGAAGGGGAGCCATCCTCCCCCTCGAACAGATTGGCCAGGGAGGAGAGAGGAAAAGCCTCCCCGCCTGGGGTGCCACTCTCATCCCCGGGGAGCTCAGCCACCTCCCCGGGACCCGCGCGGGGGCCTTCACTGGAATCCGCCATGCCTGCCCCAGGCCTGTCTGCACTGCTCAGCCTGCAAGGGAATGAAAGGGGAGTCAGGCAAAACCCGGCCAGTGGCAGGGGCTCCAGGAAGCCCCCTCCCACGTAGACAAGCAGCAGTGCTGCCAACTGCTTCAAAGCCACCGTTGTAATGACAGGGGCGCGGGGAGGCCACTCCCAGATGTGGTTGGCCGCCAGCCTCAGGCGGGAACTGCAACAGGAGCCTCTTTCAGGAACCTGGAAACACAAATTGGCCCCAGGTCCAACTACCCTGGGCATTAGCTGAAAGAGGGTGGACTTCGGGTCACCCTGGGACCCCATAATTGGATCCCAGACCCTACTGCTAACCAAGAAAGCCAGCTTTGGAGCCCCAGAGAGCCAAGTTCAAATCCAGGCTCCACACTTAGTCATTCCATGACATTGAGCAAGTCATAGCCTCAGTTTCCTGATCTGTAAGATGGGAATATCCAAGCCCCATGGGTAGAACACGCAGTCCAGTGGCCAGTGCAGTGCAGTGCCTGGCACGTGGTAAGCACCTGCTAAAGCAGAACTATTAACCGTGGGCTTCAGGCACAGGAAGGGCTCAGAAAATCCACGTGGACTGGCTGTGTTTCCTCATCAAACACCGTCATGATGATCCCCATTTTACAGAACAGGAAACTGAGGCTCCAAGACTTGAGTTGACTTCCCCAGTGCACCAACTCTGCTCCACAGCACAAAGTGCTGATTCCTCCCCGCACCTCTGCCTGGTTAACTCCTCCCCACTGGAACTCCCCAGTTCCAGCTCAACTGGGCTCCTCTGGAAAGCCCTCCCTGGACTGCACACACTCGCTCCCAGGATCTGTGCTCGTCTCCTCGGAAGCTTTATCCCAGCTGTTCACAGGATGGTTCATTCCCAGGCTGTGGGCGCAAGGAGGCAGGAAATGTATCTGTTCATCCTTGAGTCCTCACACAAATGAGCAACTTTATGACAAAGATGTCATTTGTTCCCATTTCTCAGATGAGGAAGCAGGTTTCAAAGGCAGCAAACAGCCTGCAGGGAGAAGGGCTGGACTTGAACCGCGTCTCTCTGGCTCGTGGGTCCAATGCTTAGCCAGGAGCCAGGGCAAGGGAGGAGCAAGGCCCCACTGGTTGGCTGTCAGCCCCCTGTTCTCTGTAGCATGGTGCCAGCCAGGCGGGGCTGGGCACCGAGGGTGAGTTTCCTGGAACTCTTAGCACCCCACCCAGGAGGCAGGAGCATGTCTGAAAAGCCCTCTCTTATACATCTCACCCTTCCCACCCAATACACAAGGAGAAAAACAAATAAACTAGTTCCCACCTTGTTTGTTCTGTGGCTTCCAGGAGGGAAGGCTTGGACCAGAGAAGTGGGGACACAGCAAGAGGACTCCCTTAGTGGGCGCAGCAGGACACAGAGGGTCAGAGCTCCCACCAGGGGCAGGCTCCCCTCTGGACACCAACAGGGAGATACAGCCTGGCCTTTGGAGTCATTCAGGCCCGGGTTCTAAGCCCAGCTCTGCTATTTACATGTAGTGTGATCTTAGGTAAGTTACTTGAGCTCCCCAAGCCTCAGTTCCCTCCTCTGCAAAATGGATACAACTGTAGTCACTTCTTCATAGGGTTGGAGGCAGCGGGAAGTGAGGTCAGGTATATCCAGCGCCACTTCTGGGATTCAAGTGGGGTTTTGGCCGGGCGCAGCAGCTCACGCCTGTAATCCCAGCACTTTGGGAGGCCAAGGTAGGTGGATCACTTGAAGTCAGGAGTTTGAGACCAGCCTGGACAACACGGCGAAACCCTATCTCTACAAAAAATACAAAAATTAGCTGGGCATGGTGGCATGTGCCTGTAATCCCAGCTACTCAGGAGACTGAGGCAGGAGAATCGCTTGAACCCAGGAGGTGGAGGTTGCAGTGAGCCAAGATGGCACCATTGTACTCCAGCCTGGGTGACAGAGCAAGACTCCATCTAAAAATAAATCAATAGAGTGGGGTTTTCAGTTACTATAACCAAAGGAAGAAAGAGAAGTTAGGGGCCAGGTTCTGAAATCAGACCGACCCAGTTCCGGTCTTGGCCCTGGTCATTAGCTGTTTGACCATGGGCAAACCACTTCCTCTCTCTGCCCCTTGGTTTTCCCACCTGTAAGACCGGAGTGACCACGCCTGTTCCTAGGGTCCTCCAGCATGTGAGGCACCTACTCAGTGCCAGCACCTAGTAGGACCTCTGGAGACATGAAGTCCTTTTGACTGGCCAGGTAGGAGAGGGGGATCTGGATCCCAGTCCCTCATGGCTGCCACATGCGTTTGGACTTTGCTCTTCAGGAATGGGGGCCGGGGGGCTGCTGAGGCAGGAGGGGCATCTGCAGGGGCCCAGGCATTGGCGGGAGGCGGATTAGACTCTCCTGAGCACAGCCCTGCCCACCTCACTGGGGGCCCTGAGATCGGGGGAGACAAGGCATCAGGCACACCCTCTGTGTTGTCAACACCCTTCTATCCACCGCACCTCTCACCATGGCCCCCGGGGGCTAATGCAACCCCACCCCAGGGAGCTCCCGAGGCCAGAGAAGGCAGCCAAGAAGGTCCTTCCATCCCCCATCAGTCCTGCACCCCCCTCCCCTCAGGAGGACAGCCCTCCCCTAAGCCTGGACAGCACCCCAGGTTCCTGGGGAGTCCAAAATGGGGGCTCTGGTGCCAGCCAATCCCGGGTTCAGATCCCCTCCCAGCAACTCCCAACCTGTCTGGCCGCTGTGTGGCCTTGGGCAAGTCATGCCACGATCATGATTAGCACTCTGATTAGGATGAAATAATAATTATGAACTAAATCACCATCCTCGCCTGATGACATAGGTCAGGCTGTGCCCAGCATGGGGCCTCATCTACCCCTCGCCATGACTCCAGACCAGTCATTCTCAACCAGGGACAGTTCTGCTCCTCCCCTAAGGACATTTGGTAATATCTGATAACATGTTTTGTTGTCACAACTGTACAGGAGAGGGAGCACTGCTGGCATCTGGTAGGTCAAGGCCAGGGATGGCACTAAACATCCTCCAAAGCAAAAGACAGCCCCGCACCACAAAGAATGACCCAGCCCACAATGTCAATAGCGCCGGGACTGAGAACACTTGACCTGGAGGTAGGTATTGCAATCATTCCCATTCTACAGATGAGGAAACTGAGGCTCAGAGAGGCTAAGCGACTTGCCTGAGGTCACACAGCAGGTTAGTGACAGAGCCAGGACTGAAATGCGAGCAGCTGGCTGCAGAGTCCGGGCTGAATCCCTCCATGCACTGGGGATGTCCTGGGTGCCAGGTGAGGGTGAAAGGGAGCTATCCCCACCCTCAAACAGATTGACCAGGGAGGAGAGGGGGAAGGCCTCCCTACCAGGGAGCTCGGCCACCTCGCTGGGCCTGCACAGGGGCCTTTGCTGGGATCCACCATGCCAGATGGCACTAAACATCCTCCAATACAAAAGACAGCCCCACACCACACAGAATAACCCAGTCAACAATGTCAACAACACTGAGGTTGAGAAAATCTCCCCTGGAGGTAGGTATTGCAATCATTCCCATTTTACAGATGAGGAAACTGAGGCTCAGAGAGGTTAAGTGACTTACCTGAGGTCACACAGCAGGTTAGTGATGGAGTACCAGGGTGCCACCTGAGCATTTACAGTGTCTCCTTCAAGCTTCACAACCACCCCAGGAGGTAGGGATGATTACTGCCTGCCCATTATTATCTCTCTGAGCCTCAGTTTCTCTACCTGTAAAATGGGGATTGCAATAATAGCACCTCCCTTGTAGGACTTCTGGGAGATAAGGCAGGTCAAGTGTTTCTTGGGCACCTCAGAAATACTTGATAAATGTTGGATCTTGTCATATTTAATCATCATCATCACCACTATGATACGGTCCTGATTTACCTGTCCTCCCTTACTCCCCTTCCCCAGAACACACATGCACACACGTGCCAGAAGTACAGCCTGGCATTTTATAGCCCATGCTAAAATCCACCAAGCCCCTCTCTCATTGAATCTCCCGAAGAACCTGGACAAAGCTAGACTATCGCTCCCACTTTATAGCTAAGGAAATGGAAGCTCTGAGAGGCCAGCTAGGGAGCAAATGGCTTTGAAGAAAACCTCCAGACTCCTAGCCCTGGGCTCCTTCCACATCACAGCACTCAGGGGTGTGTACGCACCAGCTCACGTGTACACATACACATAGGCATGCGTACACGTACACACACACACACACACCCCCACACACACACCACACACATACACATACACACACACACATACACATACACACACACCACACACACACACACATCCAGCTCTGCTGCTCTGTGGCAATTCCCTCCCCAAACACTGCCCTGTTCTCTGTGGTCAGAAAAAGAGTTTACTCCCTGTTCTAATTTGCCCTGAAGGCTGTTATTACACATTCCAAACTCATGCCAGCTTTAGGAGGGAGGGAAGAGGGGGATGCAGGCAGGGAGAGAGGCTGAGAGCCTGGGTGTGAGTCCACGTGTGTCTCCGCTGCGTGTGACTGTCATGTACATTTCTTCCCACCTTCCTCCATGTGCGTGTGCACGTGTGTGTGCCCACTATGAGCAGGCACGGTAGGCCCTTCGTTCCCGCACGGGCTCACAATGCCTCCTACCAGGAGCCCCTCCACAGCGGGGAAGCTGCCAGCTGCACCAGGTGTGCATCAGGGAGACACCCAAGAATGTTCCTGCATGACTGTGAACATCCCCACACGCTGACATGGTCACAACAGCGTTCATTCAGAGCAGCGGCTGTTTGTTTGTTGGTTTGTTTGTTTGTTGAGACAGGGTCTCACTCTGTCACCCAGACTGGAGTACAGTGGCACAATCTCAGCTCACTGCAACCTCCGCCTCTCAGGCTCAAGTGATTGTCCTGCCTCAGCCTCCCAAGTAGCTGGGATTACAGACACACGCCACCACCACTAGGCTAATTTTTGTATTTTTAGTAGAGATGGGGTTTCACATGTTGGCCAGGCTGGTCTTGAACTCCTGACCTCAAATGATCCACCCGCTTTGGCCTCCCAAAGTGCTGGAATTACAGGCATGAGCCACTGCGCCTGGCCAAAGTAGCGGTTTTTTAACATGTTGGTTTTAAATCCTATATATTCAAAAGAAGATTTATATTCAAAGCCTTCTTGAGAACATATATACCAGACGGTGGTCCACGCAGAGATGGCGGTTGTGTAGGATGGACAGAGAAAGAATCTGCATCTTCCTCTAGAAAGGGCCCAAGGGGCAGGAGTAGAAGCCAGCTACATATTTATTTATTCCACACTTTTACTGAGCACCCACTATGTGCCAGGCACTGGTGCTAGGTACTAGGGACACAGATGTGAACAAAACAGACAGACCCCCTTTGGGGGCAGACCTTCTGGTGGGGAAACAATAAACTAGACAAACCAAGCAGCAGAGTCATGTCGGGTGGTGTTAAGAACTGCATAGACCAGAAGGGCTCAGGAGTGGGCAAGTTAAGGGGTACAGGAGTCCTGAGTAGGGTGATGAGATACAGGGCTGAGCCAGGGTCCCCAAGCCTTCCTTTCTGCCCTAGACAGACCCCAGGCTTTCTGGGAATCTGGCTTTCTGTTGTCATGGCCCCCTGAGCTGGTGAGGCACAGAGGGGGAGAGCATTTTGATGTCAGGCAGACCAGAGGGTCAGATCACAGACCCACAGTTCATTCGCTGCGTGAGCTTGAGGAAGTTACCCAACCTCTCTGATCTTCACTTTCCTCGGCTGCCCTATTACGGGATTGTAATAGGGTCGTTGTGAGAGGTATATACGTTGAGTCAAGTGCCTGGCAGAAAGAAAGCCTCAACACACAGCAGATTGCACAACAGGTGCTTTCTCTCTGAGAATCCCGAATTCAACGGCAGTGGAGGCCTCTGGCTCCATCCCCGTGCCCCGACTTGCGGAGGGTGGAAAAAGGGGCCCATCCTCGGGGTTACCCGCGGCTTTGCCTGATCTCATGGAAACCCTGGCACACATTTGTCAAATCCCATCCTCCTGATTACGTGACCAAGGAAAGCTGCTTAAATCTGGGGGCAAGTTTGGGCATGCAAGCCTGCTCCACCCCAGCAGGGAGGATTCCAGGGAGCTGGTTTCTCCTGGTTCCCTCCCTTCTGGAATCAATTCATTCCACCAGGCATCAGTGGAGTGGCACCTGTTTGCAGGGCACGGAGGAGACATAAAAGTGTGGGACCTCAGAGAACTCACAGTCCGGGAGGGAAGGCAGATGGCTCTTCCTGCCTCCAGGCCTTTGTCCAGGCTGTTCCCTCTGCCTGGAATGCCCTTCCCTTCGCTGGCTGGTTCCCACTTACTCCTCAGGCCTCATCTTAAAGGGTACTTCCTCTGAAAAGCCCTCCTGTTTCCCTTGTTGTTCACTCTTAGAGTAACATGTGCCTTCCTTTACAGCACTTTCCACGATTAAACTTTTCTATATACATATTTTTTTTTCCAAGAGAGTCTCGCTCTGTTGCCCAGGTTGGAGTGTAGTGGCATGACCTCGGCTCACTGCAACCTCCGCCTCCTGGGTTCAAGCAATTCTCATGCCTCAGCCTCCCCGAGTAGCTGGGATTACAGGTACGCACTACCACACCCGGCTAATTTTTCGTATTTTTAGTAGAGACAGGGTTTTGCCATGTTGGCCAGTCTGGTCTTGAACTCCTGACCTCAGGTGATCCGCCCGCCTCAGCCTCCCAAAGTGTTGGGATTATAGACGTGAGCCACCGCGCCTGGCCAATGTATTATTCTTTGATTCATCTTCTCTCTTCGTCTCCAGAGTTTTAGTTCCATGTGGTAGGGACTATTTCGTGTCCCCTGTGTCCCCAGCATTCAGCATGGTGCTGAAGCAAAATGAGGTGTCAATGAATATTTGGTTTATTTTAGGCTGTAAGACCAGGGACCTGAAGTTCCAGGTGGGGTTGCAGAGCAAGGGCAGCCGGAATACTGATGGGGAGTGGGGGAGGC
>NW_022299480.1:0-3207 GCF_002776525.5 Piliocolobus tephrosceles
TGTGAGATGAATTCGCATGTCACAAAGTAGTTTCTCAGAAAACTTCTTTTTGGTTTTTATCTGAGGATATTTCCTATGTCACTGTAGGCATCAATGCACTCCAAAATATCCTATTGAAGATTCCATGAAAACATTGTTACTAAACTGATCAATGAAAAGAACGTTGTAATTCTGTGAGATGAATCCACATATCATGAAGCACTTTCTCAGAAAGCTTCTTTCTAGTTTTTACCTGAGGATATTTCCTTTTTCACTATAGGCCTCAATGCATTCCCAAATATCACTCTGCAAATTCCACAAAAACAGTGCTAGCAAACTGCTCCATGAAATAAAGGTGTAACTCTGTGACATGAATTCACACATCACAAAGAACATTATCAGAAAGCTTTCTTCTAGTTTTTATCTGAGGTTATTTCCTTTGTCACCATAGGCTTCAATGCGATCCAAAATATCCCTTCTCAGATTCAACAAAATCAGTGCTACCAAACTGCTAATCATGTAACTCTGTGAGATGAATTGACACATTACAAGGCAGTTTCTCAGAAAGCTTCTTTCTAGTTTTTATATCAGGATATTTCCTTTTCCACCATATGCTTCAATGCGCTCTCAAATATCCCTACTCAGACACCACAAAAACAGTGATACCACAGTGCTCCCTCAACAGAAACGTTTACCTCTATGAGATAAATGCACACCTCACAAAGGAGTTTCTTGGAAAGCTTCTCTCCAGTTTTTACCTGAAGAATTTTCTTATTTCATCTTAGTCCTCTATGTGCTCCCTCTGCCAATATCCCTCTGCCAATTCCACAAAAACAGTGCTACCAAACTGTGCATTGAAAAGAAAGGTTTAAGTCTGTGAGATAAATTCACCCATCACAAAGTTGTTTCTCAGGAAGCTTGTTTCTAGTATTTATCTGAATATGTTTCCTTTGTCAGCATAGGCTTGAATGTGATCCTAAATATCCTTTCTCAGATTCCACAAAAACAGTGTTAACAGACTGATCCATGAGAGGAAATTGTAACTCTGTGAGATGAATTCACCAATTAGAAAGGAGTTTCTCAGAAAGCTTCTTTCTAGTTTTTATCTGAGGATATTTCCTTTCCCACCATAGGCTTTCAATGGGCTCCCAAATATCCCTTCTTGGACACCACAAAAACAGTGAAGCCAAAGTGCTCCCTCAATGGAAACGTTTAGCTCTATGAGATGAATGTACACATCATAAAATGGTTTCTCAGAAAACTTCTCTCCAGTTTTTACCTGAAGACCTTTCTTTTTCACCTTAGGCCTCTATGTGCTCCCAAATGTCCCTCTGCAGATTCCACAAAAATAGTGCTACCAAACTGCTCAATGAAAACAAAGGTGTAACTCTGTGAGAATAATTCACCCATTACAAAGCAGTTTCTCACAAAGTATCTTTCCAGTTTAAATCTGACGATATTTCCTTTTTCACCATAGGCTTCAATGTGCTCCCAAATATATCCTCTCAGAATCCACAAAAACAGTGATGCCAAACTGCCCAATCAACAAAAAGGTTAAACTCCATGAGATGAATAAACACATCAAAAACTATTTCTCAAAAAGCTTCTCTCCAGTTTTTATCTGAAGTTATTTCCTTTCTCACCGTAGGCCTCTAGGAGCTCCCAAATGTTCTTTTGCAGATTCCTTAAATAAGTTGTAACACTCTGTGTTACAATCGTAAAACTCTGTGAAATGAATTTACAAATCACAAAGTGGTATCTCAGAAAGATTCTTCCTAGTTTTTAGCTGAGGACATTTCCTTTGTCACCATAGGTTTCAAGGTGATCCAAAATAGCCCTTCTCAGATTCCCCAAAAACAGTGCTACCAAACTGCTCCATGAAAAGAAAGGTGTAACTCTGTGAGATGAATTCACACATCACAAAGCAGTTTCTCAAAAAGTTTCTTTTGGTTTTTATCTGAGGATATTTCCTTGGTCACGATGGGCTTCAATGTGCTCCCAAATATTCTATTGCAGGTTCCACAAAAACAGTGTTATCAAACTACTCAACCAAAAGAGCAATGAAAAAAGGTGAGATGAATTCATATATCAAAAAGAACTTTCTCAGAAAGATTCTTTCTATTTTCTACCTGAGTATATTTCCTTAGTCACCAAAGCCTTCAATGCGACCAAAAATATCCCTTCTCTGTTTCCTCAAGAACAGTGCAACCAAACTGATACATGAAGGGAATTGTGTAATTCTGTGAGATGAATTAACACATCACAAAGCAGTTTCTCAGAAAACTTCTTTCTAGCTTTTATATGATGATATTTTTTGTCACCATAAGCTTCAAAGTGCTCCCCAATATCCCTTTGCAGATTCCACGAAAGCACTGTTAACCAACTGCTCCATGAAAAGAAAGATGTAACATGGTGAGATGAATTCCCACATCACAAGGAAGTTTCTCAGAAAGCTTCTTTAGAGTTTTTAGTTCAGGATATTTCCTTTGTCACACTAGGCATCAATGCAATCAAAAATATCCCTTCTCAGATTCCCCAGAAACAGTGCTACCAAACTGATCCATGAAAACAATCGTGTAACACTGTGAGCTGAACTAATACATCACAAAGTGGTTTCTCAGAAAGCTTCCTTCTAGTTTTTTTATGAGGATATTTACTTTGTGAAAATAAGCTTCAATGCACTCCATAGTATCCCAATGCAGATTCAACAAAAACTGTGTAAACAAACTTCTTCAGGAAAAGAAAGGTGAAACTCTGTGAGATGAATTAACACATCACAAAGCAGTTTCTCAGAAAGCTTCTTTCCAGTTTTTATGTGGAGATTTCCTTTGTCACCATAATTTTCAATGCGATCCAAAATATCCCTTATCAGATTCCCCAAAAGAAGTGCTACCAAACTGCTCCATGAAAAGAATCATGTAATGCTGTTAGACAAATTAACACATCTCAAAGCGGTTTCTCAGGGAGCTTCTTTGTAGTTTTTATATGAGGATATTTTCTTTGTCACCATAAGCTTCAATGTGCTTCAAAATATCCCATTGCAGATTCCAAGAAAATAGGGTTAGCAAACCGCTCAATGAAAAGAACCATGTACCTCAGTGTGATGAATTCACACAACACAAAGCAGTTACTCTGAAAGCTTCCTTCTAGTTTTCCTATGAGGATATTTTCTTTTTCACTGTACGCCTCAATGCACTCCCAAATATCCTATTGCAGATTCCATGAGAA
>NW_022299482.1:0-2656 GCF_002776525.5 Piliocolobus tephrosceles
AAGCAGGGCAGAAAAGCTGGAAATTCAAAAAATAAGAGCGCATCTCCTCCTGCAAAGGAGCACAGCCCATCGCCAGCAACGGATCAAAGCTGGTCAGAGAATGATTTTGATGAGATGAGAGAAGAAGGCTTCAGTCCATCAAACCTCTCAGAGCTAAAGGAGGAATTACGTACCCAGCGCAAAGAAACTAAAAATCTTGAAAAAAGAGTGGAAGAATTGACAGCTAGACTAATTAATGCAGAGAAGGTCATAAACGAAATGACAGAGATGAAAACCATGACACGAGAAATACGTGACAAATGCACAAGCTTCAGTAACCGACTCGATCAACTGGAAGAAAGAGTATCAGCGATGGAGGATCAAATGAATGAAATGAAGCGAGAAGAGAAACCAAAAGAAAAAAGAAGAAAAAGAAATGAACAAAGCCTGCAAGAAGTATGGGATTATGTAAAAAGACCAAATCTACGTCTGATTGGGGTGCCTGAAAGTGAGGGGGAAAATGGAACCAAATTGGAAAACACTCTACAGGATATCATCCAGGAGAACTTCCCCAACCTAGCAGGGCAGGCCAACATTCAAATTCAGGAAATACAGAGAACGCCACAAAGATACTCCTCCAGAAGAGCAACTCCAAGACACATAATTGCCAGATTCACCAAAGTTGAAATGAAGGAAAAAATCTTAAGGGCAGCCAGAGAGAAAGGTCGGGTTACCCACAAAGGGAAGCCCATCAGACTGACAGCAGATCTCTCGGCAGAAACTCTACAAGCCAGAAGAGAGTGGGGGCCAATATTCAACGTTCTTAAAGAAAAGAATTTTAAACCCAGAATTTCATATCCAGCCAAACTAAGTTTCATAAGTGAAGGAGAAATAAAATTCTTTACAGATAAGCAAATGCTTAGAGATTTTGTCACCACCAGGCCTGCCTTACAAGAGACCCTGAAGGAAGCCCTAAACATGGAAAGGAACAACTGGTACCAGCCACTGCAAAAACATGCCAAAATGTAAAGACCATCGAGCCTAGGAAGAAACTGCATCAACTAATGAGCAAAATAACCAGTTAATATCATAATGGCAGGATCAAGATCACACATAACAATATTAACCTTAAATGTAAATGGACTAAATGCTCCAATTAAAAGACACAGACTGGCAAACTGGATAAAGAGTCAAGACCCATCAGTCTGCTGTCTTCAGGAGACCCATCTCACATGCAGAGACATACATAGGCTCAAAATAAAAGGATGGAGGAAGATCTACCAAGCAAATGGAGAACAAAAAAAAGCAGGGGTTGCAATCCTAGTCTCTGATAAAACAGACTTTAAACCATCAAAGATCAAAAGAGACAAAGAAGGCCATTACATAATGGTAAAGGGATCAATCCAACAGGAAGAGCTAACTATCCTAAATATATATGCACCTAATACAGGAGCACCCAGATTCATAAAGCAAGTCCTTAGAGACTTACAAAGAGACTTAGACTCCCATACAATAATAATGGGAGACTTCAACACTCCACTGTCAACATTAGACAGATCAACGAGACAGAAAGTTAACAAGGATATCCAGGAATTGAACTCATCTCTGCACCAAGCGGACCTAATAGACATCTATAGAACTCTCCACCCCAAGTCAACAGAATATACATTCTTCTCAGCACCACATCACACTTATTCCAAAATTGACCACATAATTGGAAGTAAAGCACTCCTCAGCAAATGTAAAAGAACAGAAATTATAACAAACTGTCTCTCTGACCACAGTGCAATCAAACTAGAACTCAGGACTAAGAAATTCAATCAAAACCGCTCAACTACATGGAAACTGAACAACCTGCTCCTGAATGACTACTGGGTACATAACGAAATGAAAGCAGAAATAAAGATGTTCTTTGAATCCAATGAGAACAAAGATACAACATACCAGAATCTCTGGGACACATTTAAAGCAGTATGTAGAGGGAAATTTATAGCACTAAGTGCCCACAAGAGAAAGCAGGAAAGATCTAAAATTGACACTCTAACATCACAATTAAAAGAACTAGAGAGGCAAGAGCAAACACATTCAAAAGCTAGCAGAAGGCAAGAAATAACTAAGATCAGAGCAGAACTGAAGGAGATAGAGACACAAAAAACCCTCCAAAAAATCAATGAATCCAGGAGTTGGTTTTTTGAAAAGATCAACAAAATTGACAGACCGCTAGCAAGGCTAATAAAGAAGAAAAGAGAGAGGAATCAAATAGACGCAATAAAAAATGATAAAGGGGATATCACCACCGACCCCACAGAAATACAAACTACCATCAGAGAATACTATAAACACCTCTACGCAAATCAACTAGAAAATCTAGAAGAAATGGATAATTTCCTGGACACGTACACTCTTCCAAGACTAAACCAGGAAGAAGTTGAATCCCTGAATAGACCAATAGCAGCCTCTGAAATTGAGGCAACAATTAATAGCCTGCCCACCAAAAAAAGCCCAGGACCAGATGGATTCACAGCTGAATTCTACCAGAGGTACAAGGAGGAGCTGGTACCATTCCTTCTGAAACTATTCCAATCAATAGAAAAAGAGGGAATCCTCCCTAACTCATTTTATGAGGCCAGCATCATCCTGATACCAAAGCCTGGCAGAGACACAACAAAAAAAGAGA
>NW_022299483.1:0-1926 GCF_002776525.5 Piliocolobus tephrosceles
TCTTAAATCACATCATGTTATCAGAGACACAAATCATTGTTTCTTTTTTTTTTTTTTTCCTCTTATTTGTACCTTGTGTCTTTCGCTTGATTTCGCAATTCATACAAAACCACATTCATGCCATCACCAATAATTCTATATGACAAATGCTCCTTCTAACAACCCCACAATATTACCCCTTACCCCGAAATCTTTCTTCAATTGAAGCTCTCCACTGTAGATTCCCACACTGCACCTAATCCCCCTTGAAGCAGTCCTGAGAAACATCGCCCATTATCTCTCCATACCACCCCCAAAAATTTTACCACTATTTTGTTTTATTTTTCTTTTTTATTTTATTTTATTTTTTATTATACTTTAAGTTCTAGGGTACATGTGCATAACGTGCAGGTTACATATGTATACATGTGCCATGTTGGTGTGCTGCACCCATCAACTCGTCAGCACCCATCAATTCATCATTTATATCAGGTATAACTCCCCAATGCAATCCCTCCCCCCTCCCCCCTCCCCATGATAGGCCCCAGTGTGTGATGTTCCCCTTCCCGAGTCCAAGTGAGCTCATTGTTCAGTTCCCACCTATGAGTGAGAACATGCGGTGTTTGGTTTTCTCTTCTTGTGATAGTTTGCTAAGAATGATGGTTTCCAGCTGCATCCATGTCCCTACAAAGGACGCAAACTCATCCTTTTTTATGGCTGCATAGTATTCCATGGTGTATATGTGCCACATTTTCTTAATCCAGTCTGTCACTGATGGACATTTGGGTTGATTCCAAGTCTTTGCTATTGTGAATAGTGCCGCAATAAACATACGTGTGCATGTGTCTTTGTAGTAGCATAATTTATAATCCTTTGGGTATATACCCAGTAGTGGGATGGCTGGGTCATATGGTACATCTAGTTCTAGATCCTTGAGGAATTGCCATACTGTTTTCCATAATGGTTGAACTAGTTTACAATCCCACCAACAGTGTAAAAGTGTTCCTATTTCTCCACATCCTCTCCAACACCTGTTGTTTCCTGATTTTTTAATGATTGCCATTCTAACTGGTGTGAGATGGTATCTCATTGTGGTTTTGATTTGCATTTCTCTGATGGCGAGTGATGATGAGCATTTTTTCATGTGTCTGTTGGCTGTATGAATGTCTTCTTTTGAGAAATGTCTGTTCATATCCTTTGCCCACTTTTGGATGGGGTTGTTTGTTTTTTTCTTGTATATTTGTTTGAGTTCTTTGTAGATTCTGGAAATTAGCCCTTTGTCAGATGAGTAGATTGCAAAAATTTTCTCCCATTCTGTAGGTTGCCTGTTCACTCTGATGGTAGTTTCTTTTGCTGTGCAGAAGCTCTTTAGTTTAATGAGATCCCATTTGTCAATTTTGGCTTTTGCTGCCGTTGCTTTTGGTGTTTTAGACATGAAGTCCTTGCCCATGCCTATGTCCTGAATGGTACTACCTAGATTTTCTTCTAGGGTTTTTATGGTATTAGGTCTAACATTTAAGTCTCTAATCCATCTTGAATTAATCTTCGTATAAGGAGTAAGGAAAGGATCCAGTTTCAGCTTTCTACTTATGGCTAGCCAATTTTCCCAGCACCATTTATTAAATAGGGAATCCTTTCCCCATTTCTTGTTTTTGTCAGGTTTGTCAAAGATCAGATGGTTGTAGATGTGTGGCATTATTTCTGAGGACTCCGTTCTGTTCCATTGGTCTATATCTCTGTTTTGGTACCAGTACCATGCTGTTTTGGTTACTGTAGCCTTGTAGTATAGTTTGAAGTCAGGTAGCGTGACGCCTCCGGCTTTGTCCTTTTGACTTAGGATGTCTTGGCAATGCGGGCTCTTTTTTGGTTCCATATGAACTTTAAAGCAGTTTTTTCCAATTCGGTGAAGAAACTCATTGGTAGCTTGATGGGGATGGCATTGAATCT
>NW_022299484.1:0-1049 GCF_002776525.5 Piliocolobus tephrosceles
CATCTATAGAACTCTCCACCCCAAGTCAACAGAATATACATTCTTCTCAGCACCACATCACACTTATTCCAAAATTGACCACATAATTGGAAGTAAAGCACTCCTCAGCAAATGTAAAAGAACAGAAATTATAACAAACTGTCTCTCTGACCACAGTGCAATCAAACTAGAACTCAGGACTAAGAAACTCAATCAAAACCGCTCAACTACATGGAAACTGAACAACCTGCTCCTGAATGACTACTGGGTACATAACGAAATGAAAGCAGAAATAAAGATGTTCTTTGAATCCAATGAGAACAAAGATACAACATACCAGAATCTCTGGGACACATTTAAAGCAGTATGTAGAGGGAAATTTATAGCACTAAGTGCCCACAAGAGAAAGCAGGAAAGATCTAAAATTGACACTCTAACATCACAATTAAAAGAACTAGAGAGGCAAGAGCAAACACATTCAAAAGCTAGCAGAAAGCAAGAAATAACTAAGATCAGAGCAGAACTGAAGGAGATAGAGACACAAAAAACCCTCCAAAAAATCAATGAATCCAGGAGTTGGTTTTTTGAAAAGATCAACAAAATTGACAGACCGCTAGCAAGATTAATAAAGAAGAAAAGAGAGAGGAATCAAATAGACGCAATAAAAAATGATAAAGGGGATATCACCACCGACCCCACAGAAATACAAACTACCATCAGAGAATACTATAAACACCTCTACGCAAATCAACTAGAAAATCTAGAAGAAATGGATAATTTCCTGGACACGTACACTCTTCCAAGACTAAACCAGGAAGAAGTTGAATCCCTGAATAGACCAATAGCAGCATCTGAAATTGAGGCAACAATTAATAGCCTGCCCACCAAAAAAAGCCCAGGACCAGATGGATTCACAGCTGAATTCTACCAGAGGTACAAGGAGGAGCTGGTACCATTCCTTCTGAAACTATTCCAATCAATAGAAAAAGAGGGAATCCTCCCTAACTCATTTTATGAGGCCAGCATCATCCTGATACCAAAGCCTGGCAGAGACACAACAAAAAAAGAGA
>NW_022299485.1:0-12762 GCF_002776525.5 Piliocolobus tephrosceles
ACAGACACACACACACAGACACACACACAGACACACACACACAGACACACAGACACACAGACACACACACACAGACACACACACAGACACACAGACACACACACACACACAGACACAGACACACAGACACAGACACACAGACACACACAGACACACACACAGACACACAGACACACACACACAGACACACAGACACACACACAGGCGCAGACACACACACGCACGCGCACACACACACACACACATTTTCATTCATGTCAAGTACCTCTATAGCATAAATTCCCAGGAGTGTTCAGAAAAAGTAAAGGAAAGAAAAAAGAAAACATGAGCTATCTGATCAGGAAAAAACATCCCCAGAAATACCAGAAATGAGACTGCTGAGTCAAAGGATAAATGCATTTGCAGTTTTGCTAGATAATGCCAAATTGTCAATCACAGGAGCGGTAGCAATCTGCACAAGCCATCAGAAATATACTCAAGAGCTTATGTCTCCTTCACCTCAATAAAGTCAAAAGGAAAATGACAAACTAGGAAAAAATATTTGCAAGTCATATCACAAATGAACGACTATTCTGTCTAATATACAGAATTATTGACTGGGTGTGGTGGCCCACCCCTATAATCCCAGCACTTTGGGAGGCCAAGGTGGGCAGATGGCTTGAGTCCAGGAGTTCGAGACCAGACTGGGCAACATAGGGAGACCCCCATCTCTACAAATAAGTAAATAAATAAAACATTAATGAGATGGATTCAATTGAAAGTGATTGAAATACAGAGGTGAGAAGTTCCTGAGAAGGTGAAAGCGGGTGGGATTTAAGGCCAGGTGTAAGTGTAGGTGTTTGCCCCAGTTTCTTTTCTTTCTGTTTTTCTTTTTTTTGTGACAGAGTCTCGCTCTGTTGCCAGGCTGGAGTACAGTGGCGAGATCTTGGCTCACTGTAGCCTCCGACTCCCTGGTTCAAGTGATTCTCCTGCCTCAGCCTCCTGAGTAGCTGGGATTAAAGGCATGCGCCACCACACCCAGCTACTTTTTGTATTTTTAAGTAGAGATGGAGTTTCAGCAAGTTGGCCAGGATGGTCTCAATCTCCTGACCTCATGATCCACCCACCTCGGCCTACCAAAGTGCTGGGATTACAGGCGTGAGACACCACGTCTGGCCCCCAGTTTCTTTCGATTTTGTTTTGCTTTGTTTTTTTGAGATAGAGTCTCACTCTGTCTCCCAGGCTGGAGTGCAGTGGCATGATCTTAGTTCACTGCAACCTCCACCTCCCAGGTTCAAGTGATTCTCCTGTCTCAGCCTCCTGAGTAGCTGGAATTACAGATGTCCACCACCACACCCGCCTAATTTTTGTATTTTTAGTAGAGACAGGGTTTCACCATATTGGCCAGGCTGGTCTCAAACTCCTGACCTAAAGTGCTTTGCCTGCCTCGGCCTCCCAAACTGCTGGGATTACAGGTGTGAGCCACTGTGCCCGACCCTGCCTCAGTTTCTCCATTCATAAAATGGGGGTTCTCAAGCTAACCATGAAAGGCACCTAGCACTGTTCTTTGTCAAGTGTAACTCATCCCTTTGCTGAGGTCCAGGGCAGACTGGGCTTGGAGCCACCGGGCGGAGGCTGGCCTTGGGAACAGGCCTTGTGCACAGGTCCTCCGAGTGCAGCCTGGAGGATGGTCGGTGGCCAGTGGAGGGCCTGAGCCACTCCTGGAGCCTCACCATAGGAGAGGAAGGGAGACCTTTAGCACAGCCGGAGGAGGGGAACCTGCAGGCCTGGAGCCATCTGTTTGCGAGTCCACCCACACCCTTCTTCAGCTCCACCAAGCCCACGATGGGGACAGACTGGCCCTAAATTTAGCTAAACATCAGCCCCAGATGGAGCTTTTAAGAAGCACAGTACACAACAGCAGCCATGAGCACCGTCAGTGGAAGCCCCTGGTTTACAAAAGAGGAAACAGGCTGAGAAAGGGCAGGAGGCTATTTCCAGAGCTATGCTGCAGGATAGGCCTGACGCCTGCTAACAAGTGTGTATTATGGGCTGGAATATGTCCCCTTCCAAATGTATATGTTGAAGTTCTAACTCCCAGTGCCTCAGAACGTGACTGTATCTGGAGATAACGTCTTTAAAGAGGTAATTAAGTGAAAATGAGGTCACTGGGGGGGGTCCCAATCCAATATGACTGGTGTCCCTACAAGAAAAGAAGATTAGGGCTGGGCACAGTGGCTCACGCCTATAATCCCAGCACTTTGGGAGTCCGAAGTGGGTGGATTACCTGAGGTCAGGGGTTCGAGACCAGCCTGATCAACATGGTGAAATACCATCTCTACTAAAATTACAAAAATTAGCTGGGCTTGGTGGCACGTGCCTGTAGTCCCAGCTACTCGGGAGGCTGAGACAGGACAATTGCTTGAACTGGGAGGTGGAGGTTGCAGGGAGTGGAGATCATGCGTCTGCATTCCATCCTGGATGACACAGCGAGACACTGTCTCAAGAAAAAAATTAGCTGGGCATGGTGGTGAGTGCCTGTAATCCCAACTACTTGGGAGGCTGAGGCCAGAGAATTGCTTGAATCCAGGAGGTAGAGGTTGCAGTGAGCTGAGATGGCGCCACTGCACTACAGCCTGGGTGACAGATCAGTCTCAAAGAAAAGAAAAAAAAGAAGAGGAGATGAGGACACAGACACACAGAGGGAAGACGGTGTGAAGATTCAGGAAGAAGATGACCATTTAAGGCCCACTGTGGTGGCTCAAACCTATAATCCCAATACTATGGGAGGCTGAGGCAGGAGGATTGCTTGAGGCCAGGAGTTTGAGGCCAGCCTGAGCAACACAGTGAGAACCCGTCTTTTTTTTTGAGACCGAGTCTCATTCTGTTGCCCAGACTGGAGTGCAGTGGTGCGATCTCAGCTCACTGCAACCTCCACCTCCCGGGTTCAAGCAATTCTCCTTCATTAGCCTCCCGGCTAGCTGGGACTACAGGCGTGAGCCACCACGCTCAGCTAATTTTTTGTATTTTCAGTAGAGATGGGGTTTCACCATGTTGGCCAGGCTGGTCTTGAACTACTGACCTCAGGTGATCTGCCCACCTCGTTCTCCCAAAGTGCTAGGATTATAGGCATGAGCCACCACGTCTGGCCAAGCCTGTTTCTTAAAAAAACAAAATTGACTCTCTGCTCCTCCCATTCGACAGACAGCTGCATCTTCTCTCACATCCCTGTGACAGCATGGTGAACGTGAAGGTCGGAACCAATGGATTTGGTTGTATTGGGTGCCTGGTCTCCAGGGCTGCTTTTAACTCTGGTAAAGTGGATATTGTCACCATCAATGACCCTTCATTAACCTCAACTACATGGTCTACATGTTCTAGTATGATTCCATCCATAGCAAATTCCATGGCACTGTCAAGGCTGAGAACGGGGAAATCTCATCATCATCTTCCAGGAGCGAGATCCCTCCAAAATCAAATGTGGCAATGCTGGTGCTGAGTCCATCGTGGAGTCCACCAGCATCTTCACCACCATGGAGAAGGCTGGGGCTCACTTGCAGGGGAGAGCCAAAAGGGTCATCATCTCTACCCCCTCTGCTGATGCCCCCATGTTCGTGATGGGCGTGAACCATGAGAAGTATGACAACGGCCTCAAGATCATCAGCAATGCCTCCTGCATCACCAACTGCTTAGCACCCCTGGCCAAGGTCATCCATGACAACTTTGGTATTGCCGAAGGACTCATGACCACAGTCCACACCATCACTGCCACCCAGAAGACTATGGATGGCCCCTGCAGGAAACTGTGATGTGACAGCCGTGGGGCTCTCCAGAACATCATCCCTGCCTCTACTGCTGCTGCCCAGGCTGTGGGCAAGGTCATCCCTGAGCTGAATGGGAAGCTCACTTGCATGGCCTTGCATGTCCCCGCTGCCAGCGTGTTGGTCGTGGACCTCACCTGCCGCCTGGAAACACCTGTCAAATACGAAGACATCTAGAAGGTGGTGAAGCGGGAGTCTGACGCCCCCTCAAGGGCATCTTGGGCTACGCTGAACACCAGCTTGTCTCCTCTGACTTCAACCTCAACACCCACTCTTCCACCTTCGATGCTGGGGCTGGCATTGCCCTCAATGACCACTTTGTCAAGTTTGTTTCCTGGTATGACAATGAATTTGGCTACAGCAACAGGGTGGTGGACCTCATGGCCCACATGGCCTCCAAGGAGTAAGACCCCTGGACCACCAGCCCTAGCAAGAGCACGAGAGGAAGAGAGAGGCCCTCACTGCTGGGGAATCCCTGCCACACTCAGTCCCCCATCACAATGAGAATCTCCCTTCCTCACAGTTTCCATGCAGACTCCCTGAAGAGGGAGGAGCCTAGGAGCCCCGCTTTGTGTACCATCAGTAAAGTCCCCTGCACTCAGCCAATAAATAAATAAACACAATTTAAAAAGATGATCATCTACAAGCCAAGAAGAGAGGCCTCAGGAGAAACCAACCCGGCCGACACTTTATTCTTAGATGTCTAGTCTCCACAATTATGAGAAAATAAACTTTTCTTGTTTAAACCTCCTAGTCTGAGGTGCAGTTGTCTCTTGGTGTCCCTGGGGATTGGTTCCAGGACCTCCCACATATCAAAATCGGCAGATGTTCAGGTCTTCATGTAAAATGGTATATTATTTGAAAATAATCTCTGCAGTATACTTTAAAACATCTCTAGGTTACTTAGAATACTTAATACAATGCAAATGCTATGTATTTTTTTATTGTATTTTATTGTATTGTATTTCATTCTTTTTAGAGACAGGGTCAGTCTCTGTTGCCCAGGCTGGAGTGCAGTGGCGCAATCATAGCTCACTGCAGCCTTGAACTCCTGGGTTCAATTGATCGTCCCACCTCCACCTCCAGAGTAGCTGGGACTACAGGTGTGTGCTACCCTGCCCAGCTAATTTTTATAAATTTTTCTGAAGAGATGGGGGTCTCATTTTGTTGCTCAAGCTGCTCTCAAACTCCTGGCCTCAAGTGATTCGCCTGCCTTGGCCTCCCAAAGTGCTGGGATTACAGGTGTGAGCTACTCAACTCAGCCTAGTATTGTTCTTTTTTTCTTTTTTTGCGATGGAGTCTCACTCTGTTGCCCAGGCAGGAGTGCTGTGGGACGATCTTAGCTTACTGCAACCTCCGCCATCTGAGTTCAAGTGATTCTCATGCCCCAGCCTCCTGAGTAGCTGGGATTACAGGCACACACCACCATACCCTGCTAATTTTTGGATTTTTAGTAGAGATGGGGTTTCACCATGTTGGCCAGGCTGGCCTCGAACTCCTGACCTCAGGTCATCTCCAGCCTTGGCCTCCCAAAGTGCTAGGATTACAGGTGTGAGCCACTGCGCCCAGCCTATTATAGTTTTTGTTTTTGTTTTTTCAGATATTTTTGAACTGTGGTTGGTTGAATCTGTGGTTGCAGAACCTGAGGATGTGCAGAGCCGGCTGTTTTTTGTCATGGCGGCCCTCACAAACTAATGCAGTGCATTTCCTATTCATGTCAAATACATCTGAAGGTGAGTGGTCCAAGATGCTATCGCCACAACACAGAGTCTCACACTCCACTTTCTCATCTGCCTTCTATTTTCAAGGTCACCTTTTGGGCCAACGTGGCTGCTGGAACTGCCTTACTCCAAGCAACAACGAAGTAGGGACAAAGCTTATGTTCCTTTCTTTTAAGGCAACTTCCTACAAATCCCATAGAGCCATTTTGCTTACATCTTATTGGCCACTGCTTAGTCACATGATGACACCTAGCTGCAAGGGAAGCTGGGAAATGTACCCAGCTAGAAGTAAAAGTTTATTCCTAAGGAGGAGGGGGAGAATGGATGCCGGGAGAGGTACCCAGTGGTCTCTGACACAGACTATGATCTCAGACCACATACTCAAGAAGGCATGAAGAACTTTCTTACTTTTTCCATAAGTCAGCATAATTTCTCTCCCTTCCCTTCCCTTTCTGTTTCTTTTTTTTTTTTTTTTTGAGACAGAGTCTCACTCTGTTGCCCAGGCTGGAGTGCAGTGGTGCAATTTCAGCTCACTGCAGCCTCTGCCTCCCTGGTTCAAGCTATTCTCCCACCTCAGCCTCCTGAGTAGCTGCAATTACAGGCGCACACCACTGTGCCTGGCTAATTTTTATATTTTTAGTAAAGATGGGGTTTCTTCACGTTGGCCACACTGGTCTCAAACTCCTGACCTCAGGTGATCCACCTGCCTTGGCCTCCCAAAGGCTGGGATTACAGATGTGAGCCACCATACTTGGCCACTCAGAATAATTTCTATTGCAAGCTAGGATGGCATTTTCACCTTTCTATGTGAATGTGTATGTTTCTTGGTAACTTTTGAAGTGCCAAACTATGGTGGGAGTGTCCGTCCTGAAGTCCTCTGTCCATGCAGGTGTGCCTGAGACATCACTTCTCAGCCATCGACCCCCTGGCTTTCAGCTTAAACAGGCTGCTTGTTTCTGTCTGTGCAGCTCCTTCCACCCTGAGAGGACCATGCTCAAGGCTCAGAGAATGTTCCACTACTCTCATGCCCGCTGAGAACTAGGGCATTGTGTGAAGCATTCTCTCCTCTGCTCTTTTTTTTCTTTTTGAGATAGGATCTTGCTCTATCCCTCAAGCTGGAGTGCAGTGGTATATCATGGCTCACTGCAGCCTCAACCTCCTGGACTCCAGCAATCCTGTTATCTCAGCCTCCCGAATAGCTGGGACTACAGGTGTGCACCACCATGTCTAGCTTATCTTTGTATTTTTTTGTAGAGATGGGGTTTCGCCATGTTGCCCAGGCTGGTCTCCAACTCCTGCACTCAAGTGATCTTCCTGCCTTGGCCTCCCAAAGTGTTGGGATTACAGACATGAACTACCACACCTGGCCCCATCTGCTCTGGACTTTCTCAAGCATCTCTCTGGGGTCTCATCGCTTTTCCCCCAAGAAGTAGAGTTCAGAGCTTCTCCCTCTGAAATTTCCCAAACTCTCTCTTTTTTTCCCATTACTTCCCCTCTGCCTTTCTCTTTTCTCTCTACCCCAGGGGCATCTGAAAGTGACAAGTCCTATGTTTGGTCTTTATCTTTCTCCAATAAGGACTTAAGCTATTGGGATACAAAAGCCTGAAACTCATGGATTTTACCTGCTTTCCACCCTCTCCCATTTCTCTACTGAATGTGAGACAAAGACAGGTTTTGGATTAACAGTAGGGAAGAAAGAAGAAAATAAAATATCAGGCTAGACATGGTGGCTCACACCTGTAATCTCAGCACTTTGGGAGACTGAGGTGGGAGAATCACTTGAGCCCAGAAGTTTGAGACCAGTCTGGGGAACATAGTAAGACTCCGTCTCTACAAATTAATAATAATAATAATAATAATAATAATAATGATAATAATAATAATAATAGTAAAGGTTTTTAAAATCAATAAATTAAAGAAAACATCAATCCATGTCTCAGAAAATATTATCCTGCCATATTTACAGTAAAGTATCCGTGGTTGGCACAATTTGGCATTCCTCACTTCCTTCTCTCTTGCTACTGCCACTATAGAGTCTAGAAAAGCTACATTTTCCTTTTCCCAGCCTCTCTTGAAGCTTAAGGAGGTGGTATTTCCCAGTCCTGGTCAATAAGATAGGAACAGAAAGCTGTTCAAGGTTTACAGGAAAGCTTTGACTTTATTCGAAAAAAGGGGGCCAGGTGTGGCTGGCGTCATTTCTTTCCCTCTGCTTCCTACTTATAATGTGAACATGGCTGGGCACTGTGGCTCACACCTTTAATCTCAGCACTTTGAGAGGCCAAGGCGGGTGGATCACCTGAGGTCAGGAGTTCAAGATCAGACTGGCTAACATGGTGAAACGCTGTTTCTACTAAAAATACAAAAAATTAGGTTGGGGGGGTGGTGGTGTGCACCTGTAATCCCAGCTACTCAGGAGGCTGAGGCAGGAGGATTGCTTGAACCCAGGAGGTGGAGGTTACAGTGAGCTGAGATCATACCATTGCATTCCAGCTTGGGCAACAAGAGCAAAACTCCATCTCAAAAATATATATATAATAAATAAAAAAGAACGTGAACACAATGCCTGGAGCTGCAGCAGTCATCTTGCAACCATGAGGAAAAGGCTAAGAGATTCATACAGAGGTCATGGCATCATAAGCAGCTATGTCTATATAGTATCATTTATTTACTATTGAGAAAGAAAAATGAACCCCATTTTTAAGTAAACATAATCCCTGGGACATGGTAGGAGCCCCTGGATCAGGCTATGCCTGAAAGCCACCTACACCTAGACTTTTGTTACTTGCTGCTAAAAGCATTCCTAATGTATATATGTTATTACATTAACCAAATTCTTTTCTCTTTATTGTCACAAACTATGCCCAGACAGTGACAGAGTGACAGGCATCTTGAATTTTTTTTTTTTTTTTAGAGTCTCACTCTGTTACCCAGGCTTGAGTGCAATGGCATGATCTTGGCTCACTGCAACCTCTGCCTTCTGGGTTCAAGCGATTCTTCTGCCTCAGCCTCCCATCTTGAACTCTGAACCACATGGATGCAAGACCGTTTCTAACCATCCTTCCATCATGCTCAACCCAAGTCCTGCCACCAATTCTGTCCTGAGGGTTCCCATGCCAGGCTCTAATTTTCAGAGTGAGTCAGGTGTGTAAGGTAATGTTCATGGCATACTGAGTGGAAACTCTTGATCCTTCAGACAGGCTGTAGGATGGAGATAGTCCTCCAATTATTGTCAACCTTAGGACCCACCACCTGGCCTTGGTCCCCCTTTCTCAGCAGCAGAGCTCATAAACTGAGTGTTTGAGGGAAGTCCAGACCCGTCTACTAGAAGTTTTCTACAGGATATGTCATTGCTATGGTCTGAATGTTTGTGTCCCTCCAAAATTCACATGTTAAACCCTAACCCCTACGGTGATGGCATTGAGAGGCTGGGGCCTTTGGGAGGTCATTAGGTAATGAGGATTCTGCCCTAGTGAATGGAATTTGTGCCCTTATAAAAGAAGTTTAGGCCAGTGTGGTGGCTCATACCTGTAATCCTAGCACTTTGGGAGGCTGAGGCGGTGGATTGCTTGAGCCCAGAAGTTCAAGGTCAGTCTGGGCAACATAGCAAAACCCTCTCTTCTCAAAAAATACAAAAATTAGCGGGGTGTGGTGATGCATGCCTATAGTCCCAGCTACTCAGGAGGCTGAGGTGGGAGGATCACCTGAGCCTGGAAGGTCAAGACTGCAGCGTGGCCAGGTGTAGTGGCTCACACCTGTAATCTCAGCACTTTGGGAGGCTGAGGCGGGTGGATCATTAGATGTCAGGGGTTCAAGACCAACCCGGCCAACATGGTGAAACCCTGTCTCTACTAAAAATACAAGAAATTAGTAGGGCAGCAGTGGCACATACCTGTAATCCCAGCTACTCAGGAGGCTGAGGCAGGAGAATCATTTGAGCCTAGGAGGCAGAGGCTGCAGTGAGCCCAGATCGTGTCACTGCACTTCAGCCTGGGTGACAGAGTGAGACCCTGTCTCAAAAAAAAAAAAAAAAAAAAAGTCCAGGCATAGTGGCTTAGGCCTGTAATCCCAGTACTTCGGGAGGCTGAGGCAGGCGGATCACTTGAGGTCGGGAGTTCGAGGCCAGCCTGACCAACATGGAGAAACCCCATCTCTACTAAAAATACAAAATTAGCCAAGCATGGTGGCACATGCCTGTAATCCCAGCTACTGGGGAGGCCGAGGCAGGAGAACTGCTTGAACCTGGGAGGCGGAGGTTGTGGTGAACCGAGATTGTGCCATTGCACTCCAGTCTGGGCAATAAGAGCAAAACTTCGTCTCAAAAAAAAAAAAAAAAAGTGGCTGGGCGCTGTGGCTCACGGCTCACCACTTTGGGAGGCCGAGGCAGGCAGACTACAAGGTCAGGAGATCGAGACCATTCTGGCTGACATGGTGAAACCCCGTCTCTACTAAAAATACAAAAAAATTAGCTGGGTGTGGTGGCACGCTGCCTGTAGTCCCAACTACGTGGGAGGCTAAGGCAGGAGAATCGCTTGAACCCGGGAGGCGGAGGTTGCAGTGAGTTGAGATCACACCCCTGCACTCCAACCTGGGCGACAGAGTGAGACTCCGTCTCAAAAAAAAAAAAAAGTGTTTGAGAGAGCCTGTTTGCCACTTCTTCTGGACACAGTAACAAGGTTAACAAGGTGGCATCCATGAGGAACAGGCCCTCACCAAATCGGCCAGTACCTTGATCTTGACTTCACAGCCTCCAAAACTGTGAGAAATACATATCTGTGGTTGGTAAATTACCCCGTATATGTTGTTACAACAGCCTGAATAGACTAAGGCAGTCATGATGCACTGGGAAGGTTCCTGACTGTTCCGAGGCGTGGAGCCAGGCTCAGGGCCCCTCTTCTTTTTTTTTTTTTTTTTTTTGAGACAGGGTCTCACTCTGTTGCTCATGCTGGAGTGAAGTTAAAGTGGCACCATCTTGGCTCACTGCAACCTCCATCTCCCGGGTTCAAGTGTTTCTCCTGCCTCAGCCTCCTGAGTAGCTGGGATTACAGGTGCCCGCCACCACACCCGGCTAATTTTTGTATTTTTGGTAGGGATGGGGTTTCGTCATATTGGCCAGGCTGGTCTCGATCTCCTGATCTCAGGTGATCCACCCACCTTGGCCTCTCAAAGTGTAGGGATTTTAGGCGTGAGTCACTATGCCTGGCCAGCTCCTCTTCTTTGAGAAGTCCCTTTGCTAGTCTCTCACTTGTACAGTCTCCCTCAGCTGAAGTCACCAGGGCCTGGAAATGGAGAGGTGACAGAGTACAGATACGGTTGGTGCATGGAACATGTGTCCCGTGGACTTCAGATCTGGTTTCAGTCAGCTAAAAAGTGATGACCCAAGCCAAGTCAACCAGAGTAAGTCCTAGGACTCTTTCCAGAACAATTCAGGAGGAGAAACTTTCTTTCCTTTAGACTTAATCCTGAGAGAATAACAGTCTAGAATAGCCAGGATCCATCACTAGGGGAAGTATGCCCTAGAGTAAAGTGAAAGCTAGGAGGGTGGGCATAGTGGCTCATGCCTGTAATCCCAGCAGTTTGGGGGGCCGAGGCAGGCAGATAACCTGAGGTCAGGAGTTTGAGACCAGCCTGGCCAATGTAATAAAATTCCGTCTCAACTAAAAATACAAAAATTAGCCAGGCATGGTGGCGGGTGCCTGTAATCCCAGCTACTTGGGAGGCTGAGGCAGGAGAATTGCTTCAACTCAGGAGGCAGAGGTTGCAGTGGGCTGAGACTTCGCCATTGCACTCCAGCCTGGGCAACAAGAGCAAAACTCCGTCTCAAAAACCAAAAACCAAAAAACAAGCAACAAAAAAAGAAAGCTAGGAGACAGAGAGATCAAGTCCCTAGGACATGGTAGAACCCCTGGATCAGGCTATGCCTGAAGGCCACCTACACCTAGACTTTTAATATATGTGAATTAGAATAGATCCTCCAACCTTTTTTTTTTTTTTTTTTTTTTTTTTGAGGCAGAGTCTTACTCTGTCACCCAGCCTGGAATGTGGTGGCATGATTTTGGCTCACTGCAACCTCTGCCTCCCAAGTTCAAGCAATTCTCATGCCTCAGCCTCCCAAGTAGCTGGGATTACAGGTGTGTGCCACCATGCCAGGCTAATTTTTTTATTTTTTATTTTTAGTAGAGACGTGGTTTCCCCAGGCTGGTCTTGAAATCCTGGCCTCAAGTGTGCATCCCTCTTTTGTTAAAGTCAACTGGAATTACCTTTCTCTCTAAAAAAAAAAAGTCTCGAGAATTTCAGCCCGTGATGAAAACACTGTGGTACGCAGGCAGCTAGGCTGAGATCTAAAGCCCAAATTGCCTGCAGTCAGATCCATTGCCATGCACTGATTGACCAGAGTCTGAATCCAAAGTCTCCCTGGGAGAATTTATGTGCACGTAGCTTTTCCTGATGTTTGTACTCTGCCTTGTCCCTGAGGCTTTCCCAGACCATTGGGTTCAGCCCAAAGTGCACCTCTCTCTTCTCCACATTTGCCAGCACAGTGCATTTGGCACTGAAGTACGTGCCATCTCATCTGTTATTGTCCTGAGATGGTCTTTCAATCTTGGCAAACTTGGGCTGTTCCTCAACTTTTCTCTTTTGAAGTTAACTCCTCCAGGCCAGTGGCTAGCTCTTATTGATTGAATTTTTCCATGTAGCTCTTAGCACAGAGCTTAGCTCATTGATGTACTTTTGGGTGGCAGCATGGGATGATGGAAGGAACGCTGGCCTTGCATCCTGGCTCTGTCACTTAACTAGCCGAATGACCTTCGGCAAGTTACTGAAGTATTCTGACTCCTATGAGAATTGCTGTGAAGATTAAACAACATAACGTGTGCCTTATTCCATTCAGGTTTCAATAACAAAAGATCATAAACTGGCTCGGCGAGGTGGCTCACTCCTGGAATCCCAGCACTTTGGGAGGCTGAGGCATGCGGATCACCTGAGGTCAGGACTTCAAGACCAGCCTGGCAAATATGACAAAACCCCATCTCTACTAAAAATACAAAAAATTAGCCGGCTTGGTGATGGGCACCTGTAATCCCAGCTACTCAGGAGGCTGAGGCACAAGAATGGCTTGAGCCTGGGAGGCAGAGGTTGCAGTGAGCCGAGATCACGCCACTGCACTCCAGCCTGGGTGAAGAAGCGAGACTCCATCTCAAAAAAAAAAAAAAAAAAAAAAAGATGATAAAGTAGGTGGCTTACAA